>NW_013666104.1:104705-108680 GCF_000517525.1 Limulus polyphemus | reverse complement strand
AGATGTCTGCATTAGGGTTTAGCTGCGGGGTCTGGAAGGGGATTGCTATTGTCTGGGGATGATTAACATGATGGTTAATGTATCCTGCTTGTGTAAAAGACAATAAATCATCCTATAATGTATTTAATTCGCTTTGAAATTTACTAATGTTTTCCATTTGTACTTTTAGCCACTGTTGTGAACTTTCATGTGGTTGCTGCTGACTTTCTTGCAACTGTTGAAGACTTTCTCCCTGTTTCCTTTCTTGTTCTAGTTGCCACTGCTGTAATCTCTCTTCTTGTTTCTTTTCTTTCTCCTCCAACCACTGCTGTAGTCTCTCTTCTTGTTTATTTTCGCGTTCTTCTTTTTTTTACTTTCTTTTTCCTCCAACAACTGCTGTAGTCTCTCTTCTTGTTTCTTTTTTTACCCTCCAACAACTGCTGTAATCTCTCTACTTATTCATTTTGTTGTTCGACCTGCCACTGTTGCAGGTTTTCTTGTCACTGCTGTAATCTATCTTCTTGTTTCTTTTCTCGTTCTTCTTGTTTCTTTTCTTTTTCCTCCAACCACTGCTGTAGTCTCTTTTCTTGTTTATTTCTCATTCTTCTTGTTTCTTTTGCTGTTGTTGTATTGCTGCCATAAAATCTGCTAAGGCGTAGTTTGATTTGGCACTTCTCGTTTCCATCTTTTTTTTATCCCAGTTCTGACACCAATTTGTTACGTCTCTGGTCGTTTGTTAATTTCCCTTAAAAATTCCTTCTGAAAAACTTCAGCGACACAAATCCTTTCTTAAATAAAACTAGTTTATTCTTTCTCAATACAACTTTGCAATACACTCAATTTCCACAGTCACTTTAACTTCAACACACACTAGAATTCACAACGATTCACGCACTTTACTTACGACTTGACTCGATTATCTGTCTCTATATCTCTCTCTGTGTGCAATTATTCTCCCTTGTCACTTCTTGCCGGTTATATATGTATACAAAATAGAGGGCGTCTGGTAAACACTCGAGCCTTCACGATGGTTCTAGATACTCATTACGTGTTACCAGCGTCACGTGAATTCCGCTGTCGTAACAATATAAAGTAAGCACCTGTCTAACTTCAGCATAAGATTAATCTAGTATGCTGACAAGATTTACGATGTTATTTGTAAATTAGGCCTAAGTGAACCAGCATGTATTCAATGCGCTGCAAAAAACTGTCGTCTGCAGAGTTCTGCTACGACGTATGCATGCATAGCAACGACTTTGACAAATGTGCAACTTGATGCGATTTGTTGACCAACTTTTCAAGACAACGTGTAATATGTTTCATAACACATAATCTGTTCTCGAGCAATCAAGGCAAAAAATTCATGCTGGGGTAGAGAAAAGTATTTTATTGCCATCAAAATGCTAAATTCTACTTTTCTGCAACCTAAAATATGTATTTCATATTATTTTATCACTTATTTATATTTAATCATTATTTTTAAGCACAGTTCAGTATTAGTCACTAATTATTTGTGATTTGAAATAAATGAATCAAAAACGGTTAGAAGCTAACAGCGCACAAGAACAGCAGTAGTTTATACTTCCACAGTAACTGCTATATTAATTGTTTTACCACTCTGCTAAATCACCATTAATCTAATCATATGAAAAGCAAATAAAGTTCAGTAGCTATTGAATCAAATCATTATTTACTTTTACTTCTCTCAAGCGCTGTTTCATGCGATATTTATCTTTTCTTTGTACATATTCTTAATCATGTTTCCAAACTTTCAAGATCTTCAATTACGTCATTGCTCTTTACTGTCATCTGACAATGTTTTTGTTAACTAAAATAATTCTACACTACTGGGTGTCCAAACAGTCTGGAAGCATAGGCACGTCAGTGAATTTTACAGAACTGTTCCCATGTTGACCTTATAATTCGAAACAAGTTTGGATTAACAGCAAATTAACTCGACCTTCTCATGCTTTGATAGCACCATAATCAATCAAGTATCTGAAATTAAGAAAAAATTAAAATCACCTATGTTTCCAGACTTTTCAAACACCCTGTATGTAGAGGATCTTCAAATAAGAGCTTTATTCAGAAAAGAAATACTATGTTCAAAAAGTGTTCGTGAGTCTGCAAAAAAAGGCACGCAAAAAGCTATTTATTGATACGAAATTATCTAGTATTTTTAAATGCGATGAGGATTAAATAGAGAAATAACTGGCTTTCTCTCAGTAATCTTTACTTAATGATAATATAAAAATTATTTGATCTCCCAACAAACTCTATCCACATATGTAATTAAGATGTGCCTTTCTGTACATTCTCGAAATGGATTAAATAATGTATTTTATACATTCCATACAATTGATCTTCCTTCAGAACAGATGTAGAATTTATTCCTTAACACATCGAAAAAAAATCGTAATTTCTTACGTAAATTTAGTTTTCTGTGTAAAAACTTTTACGATGTGGAATAAATATTGTTTATAAATGTTTCTATGATAGTCTGTATCTAGTCCCAAATGAAAAAGTCATAATCGGATTATATATATATAAGATTACTAAGTTCCTTAGTCCATGCGAAACATGTGCATTTTACCAGAAACATCAATCAGGTAATTACAAATATGACTTAGTCGATTTGTCTTTCCATTAAATGAGTTAAAGTTAGTGTTTGAAACCTGTTACTGTAAAAAATATGCATTTCCAACTACTAACTTTCTGTTCATCTAATGTACTTATAATCTTGGTTTCTCGAAAGTCATAAGCTAATAAAATAATATGAATAATAAAAACAGATATTGAAAAGTCCTCTTACGTTGTTCAAAAATCTGCTTTAGGTTTTGACGAAAACTAATTACGTTGACTTTCGCTTTATCAAAAATCCATGTATACCTTATTAAAAGAACTAGTTTACGCCACTCAAATATTCATTCAGTCTACTCAAATTAACTGTATTTTCATTAAAACCTCAGATGAATTTTAATAAACAAAACTTATATCATAACTTAATTAGCTTTCTAGCGACGAGGAAATTAGATCGTAAACCCATTTTACATAACAAAAACGCAGGTAATGACAGCTCTCCTTCCCATATACATATAAGCTAAAGTCCGTAAAGACTTGTAGAACTTCATGATTTATGTTTGGAGACTGATTTTTCATATGTTTGTTTTATTTTAATTCATTAGCGTAATAGTTCATAAACAGGGTATTTTTCATTCAAAATAAGAACTAATATCTTAATTCTTTTACTTAAAATACTGCTTTTTTTGTGACAAATAAAAAATATTTCTTAAGTCTGATCCTCGTGATAAATAGTAATTTTTCAAATAGATCATATACTCTTGGCATATATAAGCATAATACGTAATTTCCGCCTCCATTAATAAGAATATATTTATCAAAAAAATTATTGTATACATCAATACTACAAGTACTCTGAAATTAATTATTTCACATATTTTGCACATTAGTTTCGGAGTACACGTGGTTATAGAAAAATAGGAAAACAAATTATAACTATAATCAGAAAAACAAACTGAAGTAATAAATTAACTTTTCCTCGGTGTTTAAAACTGATGAAAAGTGATAAACAGAAGCTCGTTAGAATGCGAAAATAAAATTATTACTTAAGTGCGCACTAGAAATTATATATAACACTACTCTTACCTCTCCAGATTTAAGGAAAATTATTACTTAAGTGCACACTAGAAATAATAGGGGAGACCGGGGCTAGTTGTTACGATTCTTAGAAAAGGTCCAATATCTAGCGAAATAACCCGAATCATACATTGAAACTGAATGAAAGTGAAAGATAAATATGTACTTTATCAAAATTATGTATTCTATATTGAACAAAATTGGTTACATAAAAGATTTTGTAAATATTTTGAAGTAAAGTCAAGTGTAACAATATGCCCCGGATGCGGAGTAAGTTCATATAATAGGTGGCATGTTGTTATACAATAAAAAAAATCTGGAATATGTACCAAATTAGCC
>NW_013666104.1:98336-103753 GCF_000517525.1 Limulus polyphemus | reverse complement strand
TTTTGATTTTATAATATTAAGTTATCTGTACAGAAATATTTATAAACATTTTTTGTTGATATATGAATTATAATAGGCCTATATATCATGATAGTTTTGTTTACTGCTTTTTGTAAAATAATAACAAACCTGAGCACGAACAATACCTTTAAATTAAATTATTAATCTGTAATTAATTTTATTTACATTAAAATCAGAAGCAGTTTTTCTTAATGACTCATTATGATTAATAACTCTATCAGCCGCCTGCTCAAACACCTTTGTTGACACAGTTCCTCTATCAGTCTTTCTAATATACGTGCGGGCCCGGCATGGCCAGGTGGTTAGGGCGCTCGACTCGCAATCAGAGGGTCGCGGGTTCGAATCCCCGTCACATCAAACATGCTCGCCCTTTCAGCCGTGGGGGCGTTATAATGTGACGGTCAATCCCACTATTCGTTGGTAAAAGAGTAGCTCTAGAGTTGGCGGTGGGTGGTGATGACTAGCTGCCTTCCCTCTAGTCTTACACTGCTAAATTAGGGACGGCTAGCGCAGATAGCCCTCGTGTAGCTTTGCGCGAAATTCAACATGCCCCATATCGACATGGGGTATAACAATGTCTCCATACTAATTCATCGTCAAACAACACAACTCAATGTTATAGTATATTAAGAGGTATTAACTATCGAAGTCTACAACTCTTTATATAAAATATCTATTTACACTAGACATTTTTTTATTAGTTTAGGTATGCAAAAACAGAAAATGTACATACCTTTTTTATTTCGTGACTGATCTTATTCATGCCGCCATTAAAACAAAGCTTGCGCAACACGAGTTCGATGGTCCGTGAACTATCGCCGTCTATTAATCTCAACAAGAGCTAGAGGCACTGTATCAACTTGCCCCTGTAACAACTAGCCCCGGTCTCCCCTATATATATAACGCTACTCTTAACTCTCTAGATTTAAGTGTAAAGCACATTTAAAGACTACTGAAAAAGAATCTGTAGTTATTATCATAGTGTGATATATATATATTTTTTTTTTTAAATGTCACCAGGCTTCATTTTCTTTCAGTTAAGCAGGTGAATGCTTTAAGTGATTCTAGTTAATATTAATTTTGTTACTGAATTCCAATAGCATTTATCCACAAAATCAAAAGTTACTGTAACATAGTTGAATCAGTAATGTTGATCTGTAAGATCTTAATGCGTCATATGTCACATGTTGTTGCCCATGCGAATTCGCTACAATTGTTATACAGGATATTAATACGTCAAGTGTAAAATATGTAGCGTCTATGTATGATTACTTTTTTCTGCCGAATTTAATATGTCAAGTTTTTAATATTGTAGTATGTGTAGATTCATATGACTGCTTTACAGGATCGTAATATGTCTAAAGAAAAAATGTTGCAGATGTGTTAATTCATACTGTTTTACAGAATCTTAATACTTTAAGTGTAAAATGTTATAACTTGTGTGGATCCGTACTTTTCCTCTACAGGATTTTAATATTTCAAGTGTAAAATGCCTATCATATGTAGATTTAGTTCTATAGGATATAAGTATCAAATGCACAATATTATGGCGTGTGTGAACTCACTGTTGTTCTATGAGATCAAAATATCAAGTGTACAATGTCATAGCGTGTGTTGTTTTATTGGATTTTAATGCGTCAAACATAAAATGCTCTAGCGTGTGTAGATTCATACTGTTGTTCTATAGGATATATACATCAAATGTACAATGTTGTATCGTGGGTGAACTCATACTGTCGTTCTCCAGAATACATCTTTTACAAAAATGATCGTCAGAAGTAGTTCTAACGTTTTTCCATTTCAAGGAGTTTTATCTTGTAAAGTTCCCTTGCAGCTATAAAACAATGACTTCAATAATTTTGGATTGATTCATCCTCATAAAATTCAAGTGTTAAGTATAAAGAAATATTCCTATTACTGCTACTTTAATTGTAACGTTTGTGTGCATTGTTGAATTATAATGATAATTATGCAATAGCATCAAAACAGATTATGTCAAAATCCTTATCTCAAAGAAATAAATTATTATGCGAGAAATTTAGTTTATCAAAATTAGTTTTACTTGTTGTTAAGCACAAAGCTACACAATGGATTATCTGTGCTCGGCCCACTACGGACATCGAAACCCGGTTTCTAGCGTTGTAAGTCCGCAGACACACCGTTGTGCCACTGGGGAGTATTAGTTTTAACAGTGTCATTTTCAAATTCTTCCCCCATTTTTAAAGGTAATTGAAGGTGAATTTTTTGCAACTTATACGTTTATTATTTAACACTGGCGTTTTTTCGTATTTACGTAAAAATGCAGATTAATCAAACCACAAAATTATAACTTTTTTCGGATGAAAGCGGTGCAAAGAGTAAAAGTAAACTCTCAGTCCATAATTGGCTTTCTTTTCGAAGCTCTTGTAATGCACTTTAAATGTCTTACCTTAAAATGTTTGTAGATTGTTTTAAAGAAATTGCATTCTTCCTTTTTTTTCCATTGGAAACGCGAAATTCACCTACAAATTTACTCAAAACGAGTAAAATATCTGCGAGGATTTTCAGCAGCATTCATTCTCCGTGAAAATTGTTGTAAGACAAGGGAAGTAGATTAGAAGTGAGGAGGTGTCACTTCTTGTTCAAAGCAGCCCATTTCACAGTAGTGATGTCGTCAATATTTCTACGGTCTGAATTTGGTATATTTAATGCATGAAATTTAATAGTAATCTTTAATTTTGCTTCTGTGGAGAATTATATTCTACATCAAGAAGCAAGAAATATTCTAAAGTATTTTAATTGTGAAGTACTTAAGGCTTAAGCGCTTATCCTAACAAGGTATAAACAAAATCTTAAATGGTATGGATCAGAAAAAAAGCAAGAAACTTAAACAGCAGCAATATCTTTATTCTCCTCATTGTAGCTGGATATTTTATTACTGTATATTTTGGTTATTATGGGAAACAAACCAAAATGCTAACTATTTTACTTACAATCTTTGACTAGTAGTATTTTGTTATTTAGGGAGTTTTGTTCAAACTCAACTATTTATAATAGCTATTGTAATGACGATATACAGGTTATTCGATAAAATATTTTTACGACAATTGTTACATTTCCAAGTGTACTTGCAGGCAATTCTTAAGATACTACATCAATGAAATATATCTTATATACACTTTCGTTAATGGAGTACACTGAAAACATTGATGATATATTAAGATCGCCGTAAAATATAAAACAGTCAGTTTGCTTTAACTGCAAAAACTTTAGACCATCGGGTATGCCATAAGTATTCTTGCCTTCCTTTAAATTTGATTTACGTAGTGGCATATATCCCTTCTCTGGCAGCAGTCTTATTTTACAGCTACCTACAGCCTTTTTCTAGCTAAAACAAACACAAGAAGTGACGTTTCGCCTCAGTTGAAAATAAAAGAAATTAATACTTTCATTGGCGCTGCCAAATTACTTTTGCCTTAAAGGGTGAGTTAACAACATCCTGTTGCTAAAGGTTTGATAGCTGAGTTTCGTTACACTAATGCAATACAGATTCGAGAAAGTTTCTTTTGAGTTTATTATTGTATTCACTCAACTGAAATTCAATTAAGTCAGCATATAATAGAGACAAAGGATTTGTGTTCACATCCTGATCGTGACACCCTTACCCTGAGGTGGCTCTAGGTACTGATGGAGGAAATTAAAATCTGTCATTGTTAAAGCAAGAGTGTAAGTGCAAATATTAAACTAAAAAGGTTTTTACTGAAAGTCTTCTTTTTTTTACACTTCGAATTTTCTTTGTACAGAAACTTGGAGGCATTAAATGGAAGTTTAAAAAGAACTATATATATATATATATATAATGAACAGAAATCCAATTTTATCTGCTACACAGAAGTTAAACTAAATAAAAACAGGTATTCTTGAGAATGTATTTACAAAACAAAAAGTAAGAAATAAAACTGCTGAACTTGAGCTAGAAAAACATTTAATCTAGGTATACTGATCAAGCTAACAAAATAATATTTGAAACACTTTACGTCTGAATAAAAGATTTGTCATACAAATTGCAATTAAAAGTTGTTACTTAAACATGTTTGCAAAAGAAGCAGTGGCTTAGGCGGAATCTATAAAAGGGAGTTGTACTTTTGTAAGAAAAAATAAAATGAGTGGCGAAGCCTTACTGGAGAGGAGAGGGTCCGAGAGCATGCCCCCTCGAATAAACTTGTGTAGTTTTTTTTTTCACTAAAAAGTGGACATTTTGATATTATCTGAAACGGTTTTTACACCTTTTAAATATATTCTATAGATATATAGGTGCGACCATACCCGCCGCATTTTCGCTGTCTACGTGTAAGTGAAGCAAAATCAGATGTTAATCATTAATTAGAGTGGAACAATAACAATCAATATTGCAGCGTCGTGTAGGACTTCATAAGAACCCCAACTGAAAAACGATGTTCAAGCAATTTTAAACTTAAGATAAAACTAATGTAAAGCGAATTAAATACAGATAATTTCATCTGCACATTATCATAGCTATGATATTTTTTTTTCAGATATTGCTTCTTGGATTGTTCTTTTCTGTATAACATACTTTTTGTAATAGAGAAACACCTTCTCAGATATACCATAAAATTACTAATAGTATATTTTTCAGAATATTAGGAATAACTGAAAATAGGTGTCCTAATATAATTATCTTAAACAATAAACGAGAGGTAAAAATGGTGTACTTCCTTGTACGTATCCGTCACTGTTTCAAAATCACATATAAAACAGTCCAACTAAAAACAGTTTACACTGAAAAAGTGGCAAAGTCAACCCTAATTGGTCAACTACATGAAGATTCTACATCAAAAAGAATTAAAATGGATAACACATGAGTGAAACTTATCTTAATCCTCTTTAGTCTTTTCTTTTTCAGATCATTCATCCGTGTTTGTCGGTAGAAAGTAGATCTTTATACGTTATCCCCCCTCTGGGTAAGCAATCAGTTTAAGAACTTACAACGCTAAAATGCAGGGTTCGTTTCCTGCGTAGACAGAGCGCAGATATTCCATTGTTAGCTTCGCGTTAAAACAACTTTAAAACAAAATTGTATATGTCGTCATTTCAATTCATACTTGTCTAGTTCATCATTTTGTAAGTATCTTTAAAAAAAAGTAACTTGCGCAGCTTTCATTGTAACAATAGGTCGTCAAGAAAAGAATGTCGCTTTTTTTGGATAAAAAAACCCGAACAACTTATATATATAATAACAAAACATTTATTAAATGAAATAGTCTCCATTCTTATCGATGATGTTTTTCACCTGACAATCAGGTTGTTAATGCCCTGATTCAAGAAATCACTTTTCTTGAAGCTAAAAACATGTCAATGTCCTCTTTAACACCTTCCACATTTGCATACGTTTTCCA
>NW_013666104.1:90676-98115 GCF_000517525.1 Limulus polyphemus | reverse complement strand
GTCAAGGACTGAGCCATTGTTTTTGGCATTTAATATTCAACACCTTCTTTATGGAGTTTTCCCCTATTCCTTAGATGTTTACGAATTGTTTTATGAGAGACATGCAATTTCGCGACCATTTCACGAGTGTGTGTGTGTTACCTTGGGTTAGACTCAACAAGCGTCTTCAGAGCATCATTATTAATTCCAACATGTCGGCCTCTGCCATCATAGTTGTTTTCTTTCTTGTATTCAAACAGCATTACATGCCTAATGTTTGTCTCGTCGTGTGCCATCACTATAGGGAATTACAGTATACAAAACTTTACTCATTATATAGATCATACTAACGTGACATTTAGGTGGTTCGTTTAACTATTATTCGTGATGTATGTCTTTTGGGGGTGGTTAATGAAAGTGTTCCAAAACGCGACATTAATTTCTTGATGACCTAATATTTTATCTTATAGATTAGTTATTTCTTTGAAACAGTAATGCTTTATTTCCCTTACATTAAATTAAGCTTGATCTACTTATTTACTTTGGATATTTAGTGTCAGTTCATTTACCGTTATAGCTTTGAAAAGCGAGTTAGCGGACCCCAATGCTCAGATTCTGACACTAGCAATATAACTGTTCTTGATGGTAGTCTTTGTATTAATTACAGTTTTCATCCTCGTGATTTGGATGATTCAATAGTTTAAAAATGTTTTCATAAAAACTGCTTAACTTGTGGCCACATAATACGCGACAACACATTCACAATATATTACAAACAAAACGTTTATATTGTAAATTTTAATAGTCTTCGGAAATTACACTGTGGCGTAAAACATGTTGCACATTTAGTTAGCTGGAGAAAATGTGAGGTTCGATATGTATGCAAAACTTCGCAATTTTTAAGAGGCAAAGAAAAAAATACTCAAGTTTCCTCTATCAACACTTTAACTCCCCGCGGATTAATTTTCAAGATTTTTGCAATTCATAGAATGTGAAGATTTAAATGTTAGTTACAATTTACCCCTACAGGCTTAATGATCCAGTTTAAAATGTATGTAATGTTTTTCAAATCTGTCAAATTGTAAATAATTCATATAATCTATAGAATTCATACAATGTGAAGATTTAAATGTCAGTTACAATTTACCCCTACAGGCTTAATGATCCAGTTTAAAATGTATGTAATGTTTTTCAAATCTGACAAATTGTAAATAATCCATATTTTTCACAACCGGTTACACGTAGTCGTAGATGTAAAAACACAGCAAAGAGAATTTCAGAGTTTGTTGTTAGAACAAAGCTACACAATGGGCTATCTGCGTTCTGTCCATCGCAGCGAATCGAACCCCGCACTTTAGCCTTGTAATAAAGCTAATACACATGAAAGTTTATTGCGAGACCTACGAGAAGTTTTCCAAGCAAAACCTCTCAAAAGTTGATACATTACTTTCCGAGAATTATCGATTTACAAACTTACCCTTATTCAATCGAATACAAATACAGGTTTCATTAGATTTGATGAGCTATTATTTTATTTTATTTTATTTATTTTTTGTCATCAGTTAAACCTAAAACAACAACTAATGAACATAAAACTAGCCCCCCCCCAGTGGCACAGCGGTATATCTGCGGACTTACAACGCTAGAAACCGGGTTTCGATACCCGTGGTGGGTAGAGCACAAATAGCTCATTGTGTAGCTTTGTACTTAACTTCAGACAAACAAACAAACAAACAAAAACATAAAAATAAGACTTACCTTACAATTCCATTTGCTGTCGGAAACATAGAACTCGTTAAGTTAGAATCTACAATCAGACACTTCTATACAACATTTGTTACCTAACATATGCCCCTGAAGAAGAGAGGTCCACCTTTCGAAAGCGATCGGGTATAGGGTATCGTATTTTTTTAGTTCAATTGATTTCTTGAACCTACATCATGAACTCGCAGAATTAAATACCCAACTAGTAGCTGTTCTTGCAAGAGAGCCATAGACAGTAACATCTTTAACTATAATAGTGTTATATAAACATTGAGGAGTTACACAATATTCGAGCCTCTAAATGCGAACGTAATTCATCTCCGAATATTATTCTCCTACTGACCACGTACTCACCAGTAACTTTGACATCCGAACGAACGAAGACTTGCGACTATAACGAGTGAAGATGCTGAATTCCGGGAACAGCATAAAATTAATTGTAAACAATTATTTAGTCAATTACTGAGGAAATTTTACTTAAATGGGTAAAAATGAGAACTTAAAAGTAATCCTATTTAGAAAATGTGTAAGTAAAAACATTCCATAAATGCATAACATACATAAAAAATTCTCAGTTTACAACAATGAACATGTTATGGGTAAGAAAGAAATTACTGCGTATTTAGATTACTTACATAGTACGTATGTCATCTCTCACCCTTAAAGCAGGTAACAACTTCATTTTCATTTGTAAACAAAAATCCTATTACAACTTTATGTAAAGCACTAGGATTTAATTTTAAAATTGTAACAAGGTGTATAAACACGTTAAAATTGATATACAAAGTGCCATATAGAAACACATTACAGTTCTATCATATTCTGTTAAGTCTTATAACGAATACCTAAAAGTATTTTTGGTCGCTAACTACATAAAACATTGTAAAGACAGATTTATTGCTGGGGCTGAAAAAATCTACGACTAAGGATATGTCATTTGTAATAGATAATGGTCTGACATCAAAGAGCATTTAAACAAATAATCTAATATTATCAAAGAGAGAGAACCGCTATTAATCTGTTTATTTTCATCTGTAATTATATTGTATGTAAATAGAAAACTAAAGTCTTTACGGCTAAAAGAAAAGGAACTTTTGATTTCAGTAATCTTTACATTAGTATTTCTACTGATAAAATTAAAAAGCCTTTCATCAACAGTTTCAATATATTTTATTAATTCTGAGAAATTATTGCTCTGCACCAGTAAAAATGTTTCCATAACAATGTCACTCATAAAAATTACCAGTGTTTCACATTAAACGAGTTATTCTAAACTATGTAGCTCCTCAGTGGCACAGCAGGCTTATGATATTAGAAATCGGATTTCGATACCCGTGGTGGGCAGAGCACAAATACCCCATCGTGAATTCTTACTTCACAATTCGGTCAGCATATCTTCCAATAAATACAAATAATTCATCCGACAATTTGTAGGTTTATATACTTGATCATGATATTCTTTATTCCAAAACTTTTACATCTACATTTTAATTCCTTTAGAAATTAAGGAAATAGTGATCCACTTTAGTGTGTTGTCCACAATTAGTCTTACCTCCATTAGTTTAGGCTCTTATTGCACATATGTAATCACGTTTGATATAGCATTATGTTATTAATCATGTTTATTTTTGCTAACTACTTTGTCATATTTCCCACAAGCTGAAATACCCGTCAACTGACGGGGGAATGTTTAAACTTAATTAAACGTTTAACAGCAACCATATATTTCAAAGTAATAACTTGATCATGAACTTTATCTCAAAATTCTAAAACTTTAACAAAGCTTCTTCATAAACAACATTTGCAGTTTGCTTTCCATCTACCAACAAATAAAGATTTTTCACGTGACCCCACCATTAAACACCCTATATTTCATTGACCATGAGAAAATCATAGTTGTTTGAGAAACAATTCAACAACTTTCATCATTTCATCTTGAATCCCTTTAGAATATTGAACATTGTCTAAAGTGTCAACCTACTAACATTGTTTCAGATTGACTCAATAGGCTGGGAGTAATTAAACAACAGGCTTTACAATAAAGAAATATGTTTAAATTCAATTTTGACTCCTTTAGGACATTCCTCATAATTCATAGTTTTTACATACAAATTTTGACTGAGATTGACCAAATAGGTTCGGAGGAGTTAGGGTGCAAACACATATTTCGCCTTTACATATATAAATTGTTGTAACCTCCTTTTGCAAGTATTATCAGAGGTATAATGGGGTGGGAAGGTGTTAGCACGGCCTACCTGCATTTTGTTTTAGCTGGAACGTCATTATTTCGAACGAATCCCACATTACAAGGTTAAACACGTTCCGGTACATCTTTATCACACCACTGAATTTTCTCTAATCTCATCATGATTACTTTTCGGGTTTCACAGAAGATTTAACTTTATTCTTTACTTCCTCTTGCCCGCTCCTTGCGTTTTGTTAATTGATAGATAGAGGTTAGTGTGTAAAACACACCTTAGTATTTAATACAGGTTTTCTTTCTGTTGCATTTAAGATTGCAATATGTATTTAAATTTATTATTCTACGTATTGAATGACTCAAGTATTCATTTATTATTTTGTATCTTCATAAACACTAGTTCTTATCTGTACTCTTGTAGTGCTCTAATACTGAATACTGGACTCCATATCTAAACAGTGACATATGTCGTAACAGATTATGTGAAAGGTAAGGATCCTCTAATGTCACACCGTCGGAGCCACTTAATGTTTCTTTATCCCAAGACATTTATCTGTGGAAAGTTCTGCTTATATACAGTTATAATAATGTTACTCGTTCAACGAACATTAAACATACGACAGAAATTGAAGCTAACAGCTATTGTTTATAATGTTCTGTAAGAAAGATAAACCATTATTTCTTTAATATTATTTTCACTAACAATATTGGTTAGAATATTTAACATATCTAGTTTTAATGTATTTTATTATTATACTTATAAAGATTACTTTGTATCGTTAGCTTAGTATGTAGATTTAGGACTAACCTAAATCTGAGCTGACCGATCCTCGTAAAATATCGTTAAATGCGACAGTACTCAACTGATCAAATAGTGCATTCTAATTTTAGTAACTAAGAATGCAAGAAATAAATACTTAAGTAGCTGTACTCATCACTAGGTTGATTTATAGTTTTGCTGTTGGTAATATGCTCTGGTCGAAATTTAATATTAAAAGTCTTGGTTCTTTTTTCTTCAGTTTTTTTGAATGACTCCACTTGAGTTATAAGTGAAAACAGCAGTACATAGAATTTATCTTCCAACGGTACAAAGACTGATGAATTTTGTCGAAAATATTGTTGTTCAATAACAACTAACTAGACAGCATTTTACTGTTTTAGTAACTTTGAATTGTAAGAAAAATACTGTGGAGAGTTTATACAATCTCCAAACCAATCAGATCAATACGGAAAAAAATCGATAGGTACACATATAATAATACATACGTTTTTAGATATTAAAGATTTTTACAACTTGTAACTAATAGATGAATGTAAATATGCATTAAGTTTTCTTAAACTTTTTTAAAACCATTCTTGAAAGTTTGAATTAGTGCTGTTATTACTACTATTAAACATAAGTATTTCTTCTATTTAACTGACCTCGTTTAATACTGTTGGTATTTTGTGTTCAATTAAAATACAAAATTGAAATTTCAACCCTTATACATACGGTTTTTTGCTAACCATTATTTGGTACATAATCCGCAGAAAACATTGGCAGTAATATGAATAAAAGACACAGAGAAGACACATGAGATAATAGAATGTTTAATCATGTATGGTTTTTGTTACACGACAATGTTTTCTTGATCTAGATTTGTTAATTGTAACATCAAGTCTTTTGAACTTTTACATGTTTACTATCTACATAATATCAGCTACTGAATGTAAATATAATGTGTGATAAAACAACCAGGCAATAACTTAAATATTTTAAACAGAGGAAATCAAAGTGATATCCATAATACCAGTATTCAACCAGATGGATAATAGAACTATTAGTGAAATGACACACAGCTGATGTATATTGTTCTTGAGCAAACATGTTTGAAAACAATAGATAAAAATACCAATTATTAATTAAATTAACTTTAACTAATTAAGAAAATCAAGATATCCATTCAGAGAAATCTTTCATGGCAAGCTTGACAACATGTTTTTCAAGAATGTCTCATAATTTAGTTAAAATAAACCTAATTTTACTTAGTTTAAAATGGATTCCAATTTTTTGTCCCTCCACATATAAAAAAAACTTTTTTTTTCTAAGAGATGTAAGGAAAGGACCACAAGTCATTAGAAACCTCATAGACTTTAAGGAATGTTCATTGATATTTACATAAACCTTATATCCAGCATCATATGATGTTCTGATAAAGTTGTTTAGTGATGTCAACAATCAACACAAATTGATAATTAACCTAAATACAACCAAGAACACTTACAATAACTATACAACACCATGTAATAACCTCTTGATAAAGGAACTTCATAGATACATTTCTCAACAATAAACATTTAATTTGCGGTCAAGTATGCATTCAAATGTATGAAAGTAAAATTAAATACACCAATCTGTTATTGCTTGATTATAACTAACAACCCAGAATGTAATTATCTGTATACTACAATACAGAATCATCACTTTTAAATTTCAAATTGTTTATTGTTTATGTATCTTACAAGGTTCATTTTATTAACACACAAGTTAACACATCAAGAACAATCATTGGGAGCATGAGATAATATTACTGCATGGAAAACAGCACAATATATACGGTTACTTTGTATACAGGTTATAACAAATTGGATATTCAAACTAGAGATTTTGTTTAATGTCCAGCAAAGCCCGATTCATTGTTTCCAAGTGTATGACTAAATAACCAGAAACTTTAGTCAATTTCAACACTGGTTGTTTGAATACAACACCACTTACAACTACAATAATAATATTTTGTTTTTATGCAAATTATACTTTTAAAAAAATGAAAACCAAATTATTTTTCCCTAAAAATAATGATTTGTTGGTGGAATAAAATTCTAATCTGCATTAGCATCACTGAACCAGCTAGAAGAGACATTTCCAACAAAACAGAGAAAGATTAATATTAGAATTGAAACAAACTGTCATTGTTCTCAAATTGACAATTAACAGTCCCTATGATCACACACACATGAATACACTAATGGGGAGACAATTTCAGACCAGCTGGCTTCTCTTAACTAGTAGGGTACATGGTCCTTAGTCCTCTAAGTTTCTGAATGTCTGTTGCATGTTTTCCAGCAGTTCCTCAAAGTCTTGCTTAATTTTAGACTCTCCCTCTTTCACAGGATCCTAAAAATAAGAGCAGGAAATGATGAGAGTATTCTATCTTGTAATTTTATGAAAAATGAGAACTCTAAAATAAAAATGTATTGCTGCATACCATACAAACATTAGCTTCACACTATCAAACAAATGATAGGCTGAGTTAGTATCTTGAAATTTAAATACTGAATAATGTTTTGAAAAATGGTTACACATTAAAAATTAATATGTTTGTAACAAGTTAGCTTTAGGATAAATGAATAATACCATATTCATTAAACTGGAGAGAAAGGGTTAAACAAAACAGGTAGATTTTCAAGTTTTATCACTTATAATCAAAAAATACAAATTTAAGAGAAATATGAGTTC
>NW_013666104.1:87447-89986 GCF_000517525.1 Limulus polyphemus | reverse complement strand
GTGTTCAAGATAATCCATAAAACCCAAAAGTTAACATTTTTCTTACACTGAATACGTATTTCCAATAGGTGCTTACCCCCTTTCATGCAAAGTTCTCAATCTTCTTTTTGTCCTCTAAGCATATCTAAAAAAGTTTTGCTCTCAGCACACCAGTCTATATACTATATTTTGTCATTTTTGAACATGAACATATCACGCGACTACTCTCCACCAATAGTACTGCACCATCTATATTGGTGCAGCTAGCTCCCTATGTTATTCCCACTCAATCCTCACTTTCAAGAATTAGCAGGCTCTAAAAGAATAACATTGGCAATAGAGAAGAAGGGTTGGAAGTGTGTGAAAGAAGGTAAGTATCTATTGGAAATACATTTTCAGTGTAAGAAAAATGTTCACTTCTGATATGGTCTTACCTCCTCTCACACAAAGCTAGAATCACATATTACAAAGGTGGAGGGGTGAGTGTAGGCACTCAAAATGTAAAATAAATGGAAAGCAACCACTCAGAATGGATGTGTACGCTCTGAGACAAGACCGAAGCCCCCATGTGGGGTAGTGTACTACATCTGAAACAGGTATGCTCTACACCCCTTGAAGGAGGAAATTGTTCTGATATGGGTAGGTAAATAGGATGTGCACATGTGAAATTCAGTCTGAGAAGTGCAATCTGCAGTAAAATATAAACTGAATAAGCAATATAGCTACCCAACCACTGGACAGACGAGGTTCCATGACTCATCCTTGGCATTAGGAGGTTGAAGATCAAAACAAATATAGAGTAACATAAACATAGTGGCCAGGGAATATGGATCATGTTACTTGTACTCACCAACCCCAACTGTGAGTAAACAAAGTGTCACACATCAAGCAACCAGAATTACGAGGAGGAAGTGAGCATTCAGCTGAAACCAGACAAACTCCCAAAAGCACTGTAGGTGCAAAATGTACAACAAACTGAACCCGGCATTATAGGGTCATTGCGTTGCCTTAACTGAATTGTAAGAACAGGGAAAAATCTGTAACTGGTGTTATCAGTGCAAAAATCATAAACCATAAATGGAGGGAACAGATATTCTGCAACCACAATTATGAGGGAGATATGGAACATTTGTTCAACTATAGGAACAGTGCATATATGTTCTGTTGCTGGTATTACAAGGCAGACAAAGTTCCCCAAACTCCACCGTAGGAGCAGAGAAAAACATCCTGCAACCAAAAATAATGAGAAGATGGGCCTCTACTGCACATAACTGGAAAGAGGGAAACTAGCTTTGCCCTCTTTTCACTGAATGTATAATCTTGTGTATGTGTGGTAAATTAAATTTCTAAACTCACTCAGGAGGAAGCCTCCATTGTCCACCATCCCAGTGACTGGGAACTGGTAAGGACTCCCAAGCTCCACTGGAAATAAAAAAGAGGGGAAGTAAACATGGTGGGAAGTCCGGAGGAATGTCACACCATAGAAAGTGCAATGGGTGTCAGAGGTTCCCTATTTTTAAAAGCAGCACAACCCCGATTTATTATATACACACCACAAGGTATGCCACCAATGGTCTTGCAGAACACCCCATCACTACAGTGAGCACTATAGTACAATCAGTAAAAAGTACAAATTTGAGGCAAAGCATACCTGACCAGGCAACAATCACCACAAAGTGGGATCCCATTACACAAGCCTGCAAATTTAAACTTCATAAAAGTTGCTTTGGTTTTAATAACAGATTTTTCATAATTCAGCTATGCAAATTTAAAAAATAATCATATTTTTCTATCACATAAGGACTTTTTACAAATCAGAAGAAAAAATTCTTACATAGATCAAATTATTATTTCATTTACCACAATGAAAATTTGTTTATTATTATGTTTATTAACAAAAATACCAACAAACTGAAGAAAAGGGAAGAACACTGATGTCAAACGAACATTCATTCTCATTCATCCTGTTTTTTTTGTGAAATCTACGTCTTTTAGTTTCAAAAATACGTTTTGTGGTCTTTCTTTTATTTATTGCATCTGGAGCATCTCGTTTCAATGACCAGCAGTAATCAGCCATCATGCTGATATTCCACCTTCCCTGATACCTCCTCTCCATTTCCCTGATGTCTTGATGAAACCTTTCACATTGTTCCTCATTGATGGCATCGAGATTTTCAAGGAAATAATATATAAACAAGTATAAGAAATGAATTTTCAAGCTCATATTACGACTCTTTGAACATTTTAAGCATGTTAATAACAATATTTTCTTAATTTGAGTCCATGTTGTTTCCTAAAAATTTGTCAATAACATCTTTAAGAGCAATCCACACTTCTTTTTCAACTTTCCTCACTGTCCCTTCGAACTGTTCATATGAAATCAATTTCCTAATCGGAGGCCCAACAAAAAATCTCTTCTTTAAGTTTCACTTAAAAGAGCTGGGAATTGCCCCAAAGATACTTGAAACAATCTCTATCTTTGTCTAAGGCCTTTTCAAACTGCTTCATCAAGCCCAGTTTTATGTGAAGTGGAGGTAATAGGACTTTCTTTGTGTCAACC
>NW_013666104.1:86477-87437 GCF_000517525.1 Limulus polyphemus | reverse complement strand
TGTTCAGTGTTTTTTGATCCTGCTATCAGGCTGACTCTGCATAGCCATTGCTTCTTTATCCAGTGCTGATTTCATGCTCTGCTGTCCTATTCACACAAAAAACATGGAAACTTGTATAACCAGATTGTTGACTCAACAACATACAAAGGGCTTTTAAGCCTCCACAAAGTAGCCGACCATGTTCTTTGTATTTGACCTTATTAAGAAGAAGTTCAAGATTATTGTATGTTTCCTTTAAGTGAACTGAATGAGCAATAGGAACAGATGCATATATGTTACCATTGTGAAGGAGAACACCTTTTAGAATTCTTTTGGAGGAATCAATGAACAATCACCACTCACTTGGTTCATAAACTGCAGCTCCTAGCATTGGTATTAATTCAGCAATATTGTTGCAATGAACCAGTGAACCTTCTTGCAAAAAATATGGTATGAACTTTTTCTCACGATTTCTGTACCAGTAAAATGATGTCTCTGGAGAAAGCAAGTTCTTAGCCCAAAATTTGGACCCCCCAAATCTCTGAAGAATCTTTTGGAAGGCCCAAATCTGTCACCAAATCATTAAGTTCACCTTGCGAGAAAAGTTGCAGTTCACCAGAAGTTTCAGGTTGAAAACAATCCCTATCAGAATTTCTAATGACATCAGATTCAGAATCAGATGAAACTGTATCAAGAGTCTCCAGTAGAGTAGGTACAGGTATATCAGATCCATAGGCAACAGGTCTTATAGCAGATTGAAATTCCAAAAGGCAAAGACTTTTTATTATGTTTAGTCCATTGTTTCAACTCTTTGACACAAAAGGTGCAAACTTTGAACAGAGCCCATGATTTGTCTTGGTTCCCAAGTTTTATTCCTAAATACACATAATATGTTTTTCTGACAAATTCTGTAATGTTTTGCCTTTGTTTCTTTACAACAAATTTACCACAAATATAACAGAATATGTTTGGGTCATTTAC
>NW_013666104.1:73176-85535 GCF_000517525.1 Limulus polyphemus | reverse complement strand
AAAAAAATAATGTCCAAGTGCACGCACAAACAAATACTATCCAGAAATGACACATGCAGCCTGTTAACTGTTTATATACTAGCAGTGTTTCTCGTGAGTGCTAGAATGATCAATAAGACTCTCACATCGCGATTGGTCTAGAGAAATCTATAGCCAGGGTTGTCAACATTTTAAGCATAAAGAAATATGACCCAATTTTAGTGAAAATGATTCACTCATGTAAAAGCACATATGACGTTTTGTGAAAAATCTGTACATGATGGAGAAAAATTTATATCATTTTCAGATTCAGTGTACAGGAATTACTGTAGAACATGTAAAAATTTCAAGATAATAAAACCATTAAAGCCCTGTGTTATCAGTGATAAAAACAAGGATTGCTAAAAATAAAAACTTAAATGAAAGGAAGTGATAAGACTTATCTCAGTCAAAGGTGAATGAACGTGTGTAGAATCACCACAGGAGGGAGACGTTATCCACCTGAAGAAGATAGAGCCAGATCAAGCAGATAATGGGCAATGAAGGTATTGGGAGTAGTCCACATTCCGGCTTGAAAGATCTCCTCCAAAGGATGGCAAAAACGAGCAGCCAAAAACATGGTGATATGACAAGCTTGATGATAAGATACATTATGGAGACGGCAATATTCCAAGGATAAGTCTGAATACACCAGCCTAACAAGTTGGTGAACCCAACCAGTTAGTGTGACAAGGAATAGATCATAGGAAATGGAAGGGTTCCAGAGAATAGAAAATCAGAAATGTGAACCTCAAAAGGAAGCAGTACATGCCACCTAACACTGTTAGGAATGAAGTGAGCAAACAAGGCAATCAGGAGCAGAATGGGAGTATAGGTGAAAGATGGAAGGTAAGGAAACAGATGTGAAAGTCAAATCACCTTTACGAGCAGCATAGGTCTTGGAGAGAAAGGACTGGTCAGGATATGGGATGACACAAGAGGAATAGTAGAGGATGCAGGTAACTTTAACGGCATAAATATCTGATCCATCTGATCAACGAGGTTCAAAAGCAAGGAAGAGAAGGAAATACATCTTGAAGGAGAGATGGTACATGGAACACATCAACAAAGGTTCAATGGGAGGAGAGAAAAGGGCATAAGGGACCACAATGAGATCCCAATCAGGCAAATCAAAGGAATGTGGAAGATGCATGACTCAAAAGGGGCAGAAAAGGAGGAAAATGACAATGGGAAGACAAATCTTTACAAACTTGGAGAAATGATATATGTTTGACAAGGCCACCCGATGGTTAGACATGGTTGAAGCAGACAAGCCTTTGTCAAACAACCAGATGAAGAATTGGGAAAGATGAGGAATGGAAAGGTGGGAAGGACAGAAGCCACAATGAATTGACCAAAGGGGGAAGTAGACCATCCTCTTTGATAAAATGACATGGAAGAAAGTCTGATAGATCAGGAAAGGAAAGATACAACACATGGAATCAGTCCCTAGGCTGAAGCAATGGACCTGACAATTAGAATCAGTCCCTGGGCTGAAGCAATGGACCCGACAAAAGCCATGTGTGTGAAGATACGGCAGAGGTAAGGGTAGAGGAGGTTGTATAAGTAAAAGTCAGATAAGAGGGAACCATGGTTGTGCCAGCCAATACGGAGCCACAAGTAGGACTAGACACAGAGTGGTTTGGATTAGGGATACAACTCTGAAGAGCTGTCAAAAGGAAGGAAGTTTGGTGTTCCAGTGGGTGGTGGAAGCATCAATATGAGGTGTTCCCAACTTAGAACACACCAATCAAAAGACCTGTGGATTGAGGGACCACTCTGTGGGAAGAATCTTGTTGGGTCAAGATAAATGATCCACAACCAGATTCAAGGCAAAAGGAACATGGCAAGCAAAGACTGTGGTAACTGTAGGCCCAAAAAAAGAAATCTAAAGCACAGAGACCTGGATGTGGTACCCCCTTGCGTGGTGATATAAGTGACTACTGTGGAGTTGTCTGAGTGTACCATAACCACCCTCCCTGCTGGATAGAAAGGAAGTAGGACAAAGCTCGACGATCCACCATAAGTTTGAGAATGTTGATATGGAGAGAAGACTCCTTAACCTACCAGAAATCTCCTGAATGGCGAGGTAAGCACCCTACCTTCTGCAGATGCATCTGGGAACATATGTAAGTCCAAAAGAGGTGGAGGAAGTGGAACCCCATTTTTGGTCCGGTCCCTCTGTAGTCACCAAACAAGGCAGGCCCTAATTGGATAAGGAAGGGTAAAAGGTGGTCCAAGGGATCTGAGTAGAAGTACCACTGATTGAGGAGTATCCACTGAAGAGAATGCATACAAGCTCAACCCATGGGAATGAGAGTTTCCAAGGAAACTCAGATCCCCAAAAGAGATAGAACCTCTCGAACTGCGAGAAAATGTGAGATGAGAGTCTTGTGGACTGCATGCTCCATATCCCAAAGATGAAGAGGAAAAGGTTGGGCCTGACTCAGGTTGGAATTGAAGAAAAACCCCTAAATGAACAAGGTATTAAGTGGGGATAATAACAAACTTCTCCACCTTTATCAGGAATCCCAATCATGCTGCTTCTTGTAAGAGCAGACAAGTGTAGTTTCTGGACTATGAATGGGAAAAAGCAAACAGGAGCCAGCAAGCCATGTAATGATAAGTGCAAAGACCCATCAAGTGAAGATGTGGGATAAAAGTTCTTACCGCCCAACAAAACACATAAGGAGCCAAGGTTAGTCCAAACTCATAAGGCCCTAAACTGGAACACTGGACTTATAGCTATAAATAACTATCAACAATGTGGGTACTGCAGGGATGAACCCGGACTTGTAGAGTATGAGGAGAAAATTTATATTCTAGTATCAAATGTAGCCAAAGCAAAGCTCTGCCCTATGAATGGGAAAGAAACAAACACATCAGTAATTTAGCAATGCAAAAAAATTAAGTCCTACACTGACAAAAATTAGGATTGTGAGACACGTATTTAACAATGATGAAAAAATATTCAGATAAAACAATGAATTAGATGTTACCAGTAAGTATGATATGTAAAATACAAACTAACTAAACATACCTTGTTGACAAAGTACTCATTAATATAGAACTAACAAAACACTGAAGATGATAAAGGATACTTAATTCTTCCATGTATAAAGAAAGACAAAGCCACACAGCCACATCTACCATGGGTATCACAACCAGGTGCAAAGTGTACAAGTCAAAAACCTTATCATCGATCCAATAGGAACAAAGGAGGAGAAAAAAAAATTTCCATCAAAATAAATGATATGAAGGCACAGCAACAGGAGCAAGAAAAAGAAAACTAGTGAAATCACCCTTGTCTTGAACAAACAGAAAAAAATGAATATGCATTGACTGTCAATCTGCATAGCCAGCTGTGAAAAGAAGTGTGGAAGGTGAAATCTTCTGAAGAGGTGTAGTGTGACAGACCAAAATAAGAAGGTACCAAAAAAAGAGACTCCAAATTGTCTTCTCCTTAATTTTTAATTGATTGTTCTTCCTCAGCAACATTGTTAGATTTAAAAGGAGAAGAAATCACCGGCCAAACACCTAGATCCTTGTGAATTAAAACTTGTACCTCCTCTGTAGAAAAAGTTCAAGTTGATTCTTGAGAAATCTTATTAATAGTGTTATCAACTGTAATAGGAACTACTGTAGTCGATACACTGAATCGCAGATTCATATTACGTTCTTGTATAATTCGGTAACAAGAAACAAATGGAAAAAAATATTATGGAAACAATTTATTGCACAGTAAAAGAAAACTGTTGAAAAAACTTGAAATGGCAAATAAGAACAATCATAAACGGAAGCTACATAGAAAAAAAAACTCACACATATATAAATGAAGCTGTGCCAATGGAGAAAATGAACAATGAGCAGGAATAGCAGAGTGAGTTACCTGCACCAATATAGCTGGCATAATAGTATTGGTAAAGAGCAATCACAGGATATGTAAATGTTCAAAAATGGAATGAAATTGATGGGGTATATAGACTGGTGCACTGAGTGCAAAAAAGTTTTTAGCATTGCTTAGAGGGTAGAAAGAAGATCGAGATAGCTTTGTCTGAAAGGAAGTGAGACCATACTGAAACTTATCAATAATCCTAATATCACCCAATTCTTAGTTAAATGTAAAACTATCAAATGTATTTATCCAAAAACTTCCTTCTAAACCTTGTGTCAAAACAAAGAAATGAAATACTGTTAACTCTTTCTACATTAGTCATATTTCAATACATATATATATATTTACATTTCACACATATAACAAGAGAAAAAACTATTTCCTGTCTCAGTAACATATTAAACCACAGCTTACCTTAAACTTCATGCTACTCAACTGGTACAAGATATCTCCCAATGCTTCTCTGATAACTGCCCATGTAATGATATTCTCACTCTGAGCTGTGGACTCAACAGCATGTCTAGCCAAATCATAGAAAGTTATCATATTCTTCATCATTCCCACAGTTTTGTAAAAGGGACAGAATCTGTCATACGGGGTGTAGCCATTCTGTTGCAAAAAGTCATCTTTGAGAAGTTTTGCAACTTCCAATGTAATCTTGTCTGTTTCTGCTAATGATGCCTGTTAGATGAGAAAAAAAATTAAATTCTGTCTAAAGTTTGTCAATAGATCATAAAAACTAGTCAAGTATGTGAGACTAAATGCAGAGATACAAGATTTATTTACATACAGAAACAAATGCTTACATTTAGAAAATCGTGCTTCCCCTTTTGATTCACAACTCTGTAGTTAGTGTATTAAAATAAGCATAAAGACCAAAATATGAAAACATGGTTTTTTAATAATTAAAAGAAATAAATCAAAAGTATTAAATAATTTAATACCAAGATCTCATATTCAAATTATTTTGTAGAAACCAAAGATTTAACATAAAAGTTTACCAGATACAAGATAACGAGGAGGAATTCAAAGTGATAATATATAAATTACTCATTATACCAGAGACTCTGAGAAGATGAAACAGCACTTTACATGTTTCAGCTGGAAAAATAAGTTATGAGAAGCAGTGTGATCATGTTCCTGTCAAATATATTTATGAACAAAAGTATACTTTAACTCTTTCAGCAGGGGCTCAGTCCCTGGGACTGACCTCGTTACCATTTTGTGCTTGTTATAGTTTTCATGCTATAACTTTTAAATTAGTAAACGGAAGTTAACGACATTTGGCACATTATCAGTAAACATTAAAATGCTTTCATACACAATATATCAAATTTTTTTAAGTCTTAAGGTTTGTAAAGCAATGCTTTTCTCATGCCTTTTTTTTCTTTTCTCATGTTGCCTATCTAACATGCAAAGTAATGTTCATTTTAAGATTAAAAACACTTTTATTCATCAGAAAATTTTCAAATTTGACATGTGAAATCTTTATAATGTCCAAATAGTTATCAAACATTTTTTATGAAAAAACTTTATATTTTATCTGTTTATTTCAGTAATGAATCTCTGTACGAGTTTGGTAGATTTGACCGATCCCATAATCACCAAGTTATGCTTCTTTCATTCTAGAATGAATAGAAATGAAACAAAATTATTTTTAGGTTTTATATACACATTTGAATAACTAAAAAAATCATAAATTACCACATCAATACCAAAGAATTGAACTATAGTTTATCAAGCTTAGTAACCAAGATGTATTTAATTCTAAAAAAATATGAAATTTCGAGCAGACTAAAGACACACCTAACCTCCTTGAAATATTGGTTCAAAAGAAAAAAATGGCATCCAAGCCCATTAAAATGGCTGAGAAAGCCACTAGGGGACATTCTGAGCTTCCGATTGGGTATTCATGTCATATATAGAAGTGTATATAAGGGAGCATTTCGAAGAATAGAAAGAAGTGGTTAGGGTGCCACTGTGTTTGATTTATTACATGAGAAATATCTTAGTAAATAGAAAAAAATAAAACGTTCTTATTTTATATTCTAGCTTGTCAATTCGTTGATAGTTCTCTCTTACGTTTCATTATATATTACCTATAACCAATAGAAAGTCAAGGTTTTCATCTATAAAATGACGTATTGTATAGCACTGTGTTCTGAACAGATAATCATCAATTTCACTCAGAGTAGCAGCATCGTTCGCATAGGAAGTTAATGACTAGCTTGGATGAATTTGTAACGGCTCTTGTTGCATAATTAGAAAGCCAGGAAAATTTTGAGAGGTAAGTGAATTTGTCTACTTTTTGCATGTTATTAGTCTATATTCTTTGGTGCATTATTTAATTAAATAAAAATAGTTAAGTGCTTTACTATAATTACTATAACAAATCAGGCTTAACTCTCCTCGACAATCAAGAGCAAGAAAAAAGATAATTGGGTAAGTACTTTATTTCTTGTTTTTCATATTTATTCGTTATTTTTTATTATAAAAGTAACTAAAATCTAAAAATATAGATCTTTTTTAAGTTATTTAAGGCTAGATTAGGTAAAATAACTAATAATAATATAATTAAAATGGTTCAGGAGACACGCACATGAGCAGCTCACGGGTAATGTAATTCAATAGCATAACATGAGCTGCATGTTCCCAGAGTGATTTACAACTTATAATGGTGCAGATAGTAGTTAGACGCAGTTTAAAGGGCAATAAAATAATAAAATTTAATTATAAATAAATGTATAATGTTACGAACTTAGAGCTACTTATGATAAACGAATGTAGTTTCATGTTACAATTTGAAGTCATTCTAGAAAGAAAAAAAAGTTAATTTAGGTTTATTTCAATTTTTTTTTTCTGATGGTTATGAGGTTGGTCAAATTGACCAATTCTGTTTTGATGTAGAGTAGAAAAAAATAACAGATAAACTATAAGGATTTAGTGAAAAAAACGTTTGAAATACATATAGGAGGTTTTAGGAATTAAACAAAGGAAATTTGAGATTTTTGAGATGACGAAAAGTATTTTTAACATGAAAATTACTTTGCATAAGGACTATTCAAAACAAATACTGAATGTATTCATGGACAAATCTTTATTTTATTATATTAAAAATACTTCACTAAGAAATATGAATTTTTGTATGTGAAAGATTTGTAATATCAACAGAAAGACTGCAAAATTTCATGAAGATATACCCAATATATTAAGTTATAAGTGTTAATTTATAAAGACTTTAAACGAGTACAAAAGGTCACGTGACACGGTCATATTGACCGACCCCGTGTCAAGAGAGTTAATAGGGATGAAAATGCAAGTATTACAATTAAAACAAGATGAAAACTTTGTTTCTAAAAGTACATGTAAACTGAATTAATTCAACCTTTGTGCAAGAGTCAGGTCGCAATGTGCATGTCAACTTTTTACCCACTTAAATTCAAAATTTGATTAAACTCCTTTATTATGAATGTATATATCAATATGCTTGGAATCAAGACAGTTAATAAATCAAATTTTAATATTATATAAAAATTTAGTTTCTTATTTCAAAATAAAATAAAAAAGTGTTCAATACTAAGTCTTGTATGTCACATTACATGTTCTCATTACAAGTTATTGTACTTACATTTTATTACTTCTACCATACAATGTCAACAGTGCTTACTTATTTTTTCCTTTTATTCCTTGACCTTCCAAATTTGGCACAAATTACTCATACTATAGATAGTGCTAAGCAATAATGTAAATTTGCCACCAAGATTATTGCTTTTCTGAGATATACCTAAAAGCTTCTTGTATTACAGTCTGCTGGAAGCAGAATAATGGGTCACATTGTGATTTATTGTTTTATTGTCCTGTGGGAGAGAGGAGGGGGGGGGGGAATTACTGCACATATTTATTACATTTTTAATAAAAGAATAAAGGTTTAAACTGTAAATATAAGTGATCTATAACTTCACGGTCAATAATGAAAAAGAATGTTTTTCAACCATTCTTTTCATTATATTTAGGTGATGTCTATAAACACACTGAAATCTAGTATGCTGTTGGTGTAGAGAATTCTGCAAATAAAACATCCAGTGTTACTGAAAAACTTTAGAAAGGTTCAAAAGATTATGCAAACTATGAAAACTTTAAACTGAAAATACGTATACTTATTCCTATCAGGGAATTTATCTTTTATGCAGACTGACTCAGTAAATTCTCTAGCAATTCTTTAGTAGAAATACTTTGTTAAAAAATCTAATGTTTTGTATAAAACATACTTTCAACATTTACGAAAAGTCTGCAACATTTCATGAATATAAATGAAGTAAATTTGGAAATATAGTAACTGTTAATTTTCATGTACAGTCTAGGTCCAACAGACCAAACACATGTGCATAGAATTTAAGAACTTAGTAAAATACATTACTCTAATAGCAAAAGTGTAGTAATCTGTTGAATTTGTTTTAAAATCTGTTTAATCTGATGTATATAGTGCATCATTTATTAAATTTGCTTGAAAAACATTAACCAGCAAAGATCAGCAAAGTTTGCTGTTAACATTAAGTAAACTACTGATTTCAGTATATTAAAATTAGGAACTTTAAAATAATTCAGTAGGCTAATAGAAATAAATGAACCAAAATAGCTACTTACTTTGCCTACTAGCTGTACAATTTCAGATAAATCTTCTTCTTCTTGAAGAATCTGCTGGCACTATAAACAAAAACCATATACATGAAACCTAAGAGCAACCAAAAACAAAAAACACAACTATATCACAGAGAAATCCTTAGCCAAATTACAAGTACGTTTCTTGAAAAATCTCATAATTCTCTCCATTTACAAGGCAACAAACTAAAAATAGTGCTTATGTAAAGGAAAACTTTTGTAACAGAATGAAAAATAAAAGAAGAATCATACAACTTTTTGTTTTGGTTGACCTGCCTCGATTTTTCTAGAGCAAAATTCTTACTTTTGTTCTGAGAGCAACAAATTCAGGATAATTCTTATCATAAAATTCATCTAATGCCCTGGTGTACTTGCTGTATGAGATTAGCCAGTTGATAGAAGGAAAATGTTTTCGTTGTGCCAGCTTTTTGTCTAAGCCCCAAAACACCTGAACAATACCCAAAGTTGCTGATGTCACAGGATCTGAAAAATCACCACCAGGAGGGGAGACACTGTACAGATAAAAAATTAAATATCACTCAATCTGAGACTCAAATGTATGAAGGCAAGTTATGATAAGCATTTAAGATAACTTTAACCATTTATAAACAGAAATGAAGTATTCATAAAGCACCTAGCACCTACAAAATATAGACAATCTATTTAATGGCTAAAGGATTTTGTAAACATGTATTGAATGACAGTCTACAAACAAAACTGTATTTACACAATTTAAGAATAAAAAAATATTTTAAATAGACATAAAATTTTCATTTTTCCAAAGATATTTGTTCCAGGCTTAAACATAACAGAAGTAGTTTAAACTCTACTTTTTCATTGCTGAGTGGCTTATCGGAATGACAATGTATAAAGTAATTAACAATAAACCAATAAATATAAAGATCACTTACGCTCCCACTATAGTAACACTCCCTTCTCTTTCTGGATTTCCTAAACATTTCACTCTACCAGCTCTTTCATAAAAAGAAGCAAGACGAGCTCCCAAATAAGCAGGATAACCAGAATCTAAGTGATTAAAATATCTTACTCCATAACTAATTATCTTATATAAATTCACAGAAGAATATCTCATGTAAAAAATAAGTTCTGCAAGTACATAAAAAACAACACCTTATATCAAAAACAGAGCATAAATCAAGACAAATTTGGTTTATAAAAATACAAGACTGTTTTACACAAAGACAAACATATTACATATGCTGAGTAATGATACTGTATTTTCATATTCAAACAAAAACTATCATCATTGGAAAGTTTGTTTTTATATACACAATTATGACTACTCGCATTAAACTACTTTTTCACATTTTAGTATTTTTTTTCAAACATCGTTTATTAAGGGATATGTAGTAAGCATATTAGTTTCAATAAGATTAATTACAAGACAATATAATTTGTTTTAAATAAAAAGAATTTGCAATAACTTATTTTTCACACTATTTAAAAAACAATTTATTTTATGATGTTTGTACTTAGAACTCCATACAAAGTACTTGTAGTTACATAAGATAATATAAACTTTTTCTAAGCAAAAAAATGTGAAAAATGCATTGCTAAGAATCAGAAATAACATACTTATGTATTAAATATTTTACTTTTTAATTCTTAAAGCTAATAGGTTAATAATGTACTTTGAACATTGTGAATAGAAATAGGAGTTTTTGTAACCCACATATAGTTTATTTAGAGACCCAGTAAAATGATATGGATTTTGTGTGCACTAATACAGTAACTTGATAATTTTTTGGTTTCTAAAATATACATTTGAAGCCTACAAAAATTATATCTCTCCACCCTCCACTCAGAAGAATAAATTAGACTTACAGCGAGGCTTAGCACATGACACACAAACGCAACATTTCATAATATCATAAGAACTCAAAATCTTGTTCTATGTTTTAAGAAAAATAATTCAAATTTGAACATTTGAGTAAATATTAATATACACACACACATGGATTTTGTGTGTACTAATACAGTAACTTGATAATTTTTGGTTTCTAAAATATATATTTGAAGCCTACAAAAATTATATCTCTCCACCCTCCACTCAGAAGAATAAATTAGGCTTACAGCGAGGCTTAGCACATGTGACACACAAGTGCAACATTTCATAATATCATAAGAACTCGAAATCTTGTTCTATGTTTTAAGAAAAATAATTCAAATTTGAACATTTGAGTAAATATTAATATACACACACACACACACACACGTAATGTATGGTATACAAAATATCGCTGTATTTTGCAAAATACTTGTATTATAGTTAGAGCTTTGTATTTTGTAGGCCAATACAGTTATGTTTACTGTATGTGTGTTATTCTAATTGTCTAAACTGAGGTAAAATAAATGCAATTTTACAACATTAAAAACTTGACAACTTAAAAACAGATTTATTCATAACATTTAGAAAGGTAAAATATTTTACAAGTGTTGGAGAAATAATGTCATGCTTTATGAAGAAGACTAGACTCGGAAGGCTTGCAAAACTAAAACCAAAACAAACAAGTGCAAATGGTAGTACTGAAACCTGAGTTTTTATTGGTTGACGAATAAGTGTACTGAAAATAGGAATGGGATTTTATAAGCATGTGCTCAAATAACATCTTTGTACACTTATGGTGCTAAATTCCAAACACCCCAAAAGGATTACCAATATTCAAAGAATTGAGATGTTTATTGTATAGGCATCAATCATATAATAAACATTTTGACAGATTCAAAGTACAGCCTTCGTACTCTGGAGAATTATTGTTGTAAACACTGTAGGATACATACATAAGCCAATAAATTCCACATTCTGTTGTTGGCATAAATGTTTTCACTGATTGTAAGTGCAGTGTGATTACTCTGAATTTTTAAGAAAACATTGTAGGATATGTAATCCGATACATCAGACATCCTATTCTCGGAGCAGGGGGTCAATTCGGCTAATCTCTTAGCATGTGCTTTGTTGCTTTCGAGGGTATCGTATTACGGTGTCATGTAAACAGTCTACTGAAACAAGCAGCAATTTACCATTATATTTTCAGTCGGGTTTTTACTTTAGTTGTTGATAGTAAAATAAACACAGAAAATAAATATGAAATGTTTAGCAGTTCAAACTATCAAGAGAAATACTTTGAAACTTTGTTACCAATAATAAAGAAAACAGCTGTTCATTTTATTTCTGATTCTACAACTTGTCTTTTTCATTATACTTTGATGATTTGTCTAAAAACTGAAGAATCAAATAGAGCAAGCATTAAGGTAAAGGTAATAACAAATAAATATAAAGTTTTACTGAAAAAAAGTTTTATATGTATTTAGGAGGTTTTAGAGGTTACAAAAATGAAATGTGAGATTTTTAGAACAAAGAAAAATAATTTTAATCTAATGTGACTAATCCAAAAGAAAAATAATTTGATACATTCACAGATAAATCTTCAGTAAAAATCCATCATTAAAAAATCTGATTTTCCAAGTACAAATGACTTGTAATGTTTATTAAAGGTCTGCCAAATTCTGTGAACATAAACACACTGTATTAACTCTTTCAGCAGGGGCTCGGTCCCTGGGATTGACTTCGTAACAATTTTGTGCTTGTTATAGTTTTCATGCTATAACTTTTAAATTAGTAAGGGTATGTTAATGAAATCTGGCAGATTATCAGTATACATTACAATGATTTCAATATGCAAAATATCAAATTCTTTTACTAAGTCTTAAGGTTTGTTAAGCAATGTTTCTCTCATGTCCTTTTTTTTCTTTCACATGTTGCCTA
>NW_013666104.1:71887-73080 GCF_000517525.1 Limulus polyphemus | reverse complement strand
ACTTTTATGCATCAGAAAATTTTCAAATTTCACATATAAAATCTTTATGTCCAGATAGTTATCAAATATTTCTTAAGAAAAAAATTTATATTTTATCTGTTATTTTCAGTAACAATTCTCTGTACAAGTTCAGTAGAATTGACCAATCTCGTAATCACCATAACAAATTAGGAAATAAATATAAATTATGCCTCTTTCATTCTAGAATGATGACAAATTATTACACGAAAACATAGAGGTTTACACTAAATAGCTTAAATCTCATAAAATTATACATTTATATATATTTTTTGTTATATTGACCTTTCAGCCATGCCTAGCTAATAACACAGAAGTTACAATGATGCGGCTCATGTGCACTTGTGTTACTTTATCCAATAATATATAACTGATCTTTAGTCTTTACAAAGTGACCTGTTTTGGCTGTGTTTTACTGGACTAGTATTTTGTAAAGTACAGTCACATTTCAACTATTATACATTACATATGTATACGCAATATTAATATTTACAAATAAGCTCTAAACTTATTTTTCTTAAAACACGGAACAGTAAATAAAGTAAAAAAAACATTTATCTCTCCTAGTTATGAACTTTGTACTCATTTGCCGCTTATCATAGGTTGCTAAGCACATACACACGGTGCACATACACTCATGTTAATGTATCCATATAATATAAAACTGACCTTTAGTCTTACAAAGTGACCTGTCTTGGCTGTGTTTTAGTAGACTAGTATTTTGTAAAATACAGTCACATTTCCATTATCATTCATTACATATGTATATAGACTATTACTATTCAGAAAGAAATTCTTAAACTTATTTTTCTTAAAAGCATAGAACAGTAAATAAAGAAGTAAAGTAAACAATTATCTCTTTTAGTTACAACCTTTGTACTCGGTTGCTAACTGACATAGGTTGACAAGCTATTTAAAATTTTGCACATGGAGGATATGAAACGAAATAATTTTTTTAGGTTTTATATATACACTTGAATAACCAAAAAAATCATAAATTGCTATATTGATACCATAGAATTCCACTATAATCTATAAAGTGTAGTATCTAAGCTGTATTTCAGTCTAAAAAAATATGAAATTTTGAGCAGACTAAAAACACAACTTACCTCCTTGAAATCTTAGTTGGAAAGAAAGAGATGGTGTCCCAACACATGAAAATGGCTGAGTAAAAC
>NW_013666104.1:60472-70887 GCF_000517525.1 Limulus polyphemus | reverse complement strand
GTATCTAAGCTGTATTTCAGTCTAAAAAAATATGAAATTTTGAGCAGACTAAAAACACAACTTACCTCCTTGAAATCTTAGTTGGAAAGAAAGAGATGGTGTCCCAACACATGAAAATGGCTGAGAAAACCACTAAGGAGACATTCTGAGCTTTTGAATGCTTATTCACATGTCATATATTGAAGTAAGTTTATATAAGAAACTGTTTCCGAAAATGAAAAGAGGTGAGCAGGACACTGTGTTTGATTCATTACATGAGTGATATATAAGCAAATATAAAAGATATGAGGTTCTTATTTTATATTCTAGCTTGTCAATATCGATAATTTGAGTTCTTCATTCGTACAAAACTAGACTTAGTATGTTGACATCACAAACATCTAATCTGAATCAGTGCTGCATTCAACATATCACATGACACACAACAATCTGTTTAACTGTTTTTTTAATATATATACTTTTAACTTAAGAAATTAAATAATGTATAATATTAAAATTTGAATTATAATCTACAGTTTGATACTAAACTTATTGACATAAATTCATGAAATAGCAGATCAATAAAATATGAGTCAGCAAACACGATGACATGGTTTTTGATCAGTGACCCATCTGGAGAGGGTTAAACGTTATTGTATGGAAACTATAACAAGTACAAAGCGGTTACGAGGTCAGTCAATTTGACTGAGCCCATGTGGAGAAAGTTAATGTAAATTTACACATTTATTACCTCATTTAAAAAGAGAGAGAGACGAAAAAAATGGTGTTTCTGAATGACTTGATTTTTAAAATACTACAGGGAAATGTGTCTCCCACCAATTTTATTGCCCCCCCTACTGTGGAATATGATGAAAACTCTGCTACTCTCTTCTTGTTTAACTGTTGTAAAAGAAAAAGGCTGCTGTGTATGTTTTATGGAGAGTTTTTTTTTGTTAAGTTACATTCCTACTGCTTTTTAATCATCATTATTATACTTGAAAGACTACAAACAGAAGCAACTGAACCACATTATCTGATTGTGACTGTCCTTTTTACTCCTTTACTGTTCTTTTAACCAAATCACACTACATTGTTTTTACTACTTCTTGATATACTTAAGAAGGGGAAGATGTACAACTTCTCTATTCTTTATGGCTTTGTATATGCAACTGGGAGAATTAATCTTAATAACAGCAAGAAAATCCATTCATTTACTTTCAAATGTTTAAAAACTGTGATTTTAAACCTCATGCTCAAAACCCAAAAGCTTCAGCAGCTATAACCCTTTATCTTATTATGTGATGAAAAAGGCATGATAAATCTGTATCATTTATTTTAATAATTTAATTAAATTAAAATTCAAAGGCCTGCATAATTTTCAATTTACAATTACAGACCTACTTATTTTTGGGTTTTTTTATATGTGCCATATAAATATTGTATGAAACTTCATACCTGCAGGCATTTCTGCAAGTCGACCCGAGATTTCTCTCAAGGCTTCAGCCCATCTTGAGGTAGAATCCGCCATCATGGAAACATTATAACCCATGTCACGGAAATATTCAGAAAGAGTAATGCCTAAAGAAAAAATTATTTCTTAGTAACTATAAGGCATCGAATTAGCACAAATAAATATTTGACAATCCAAATGTCTTCAAATGAAACAGATGATGTCTAGTGTGATACAAGAAGACAACACTGTAATAGTTTTTATCCTGATACTGTTGTCAGTTAAGATATGCGTCTCGTACAAGTCAAGTTTTCTTTTACATTAAAATAAATAAAAACTGAGAATATCTTCTAACCAGTCTTCTTATCAAATACTAAATTATACACATAACTTGCCAAAATTCCTACCTTTTAAGTAAGAAAGTCCTAAGTTACTATAATCAAGTGGGTTTGGAAGGACTTAAACTTTGGTTTAAAATCAAAATCAAGTTGAAAGCCAGTCATGTGCAAAACAGTAAGTCAAAAATCATAACTAGGTTGAGGAATTTTCTTTATTAATAGCTATATGTCTCTGTTTAAAATTAACAATTTCAAATTTTCCAAGTTTTCCAAGTGTACAAGAAATGTGACAGTCTCACCAGTATAGATGGAAGCTTCTCTAGCTGCTACTGGCATGTTGGATGTGTTAGCTACAAGGGCTGTTCGTTGCATGATGGACTCCACTTGTCCATCGATTTCCACTGTTAACTAAATAAATTAAGAACAAGTCTTTCTATTTAAATTCATCAGTTTATTGAAAATAACAAAACAATCTGCTATTACCACTTTATCAAGAATTAATCAAATACTTGTATGTATATAACAATCACTCTTTAACTATAGCTTACTCAAATTTTGTTGAGAAACCATACAAAATTCTGCTTGTATTGCAAATTTTTATTGAAAATTACAGGAATACATTTTGAAAAAGAAACAAACACGACCATACTTTGATATGTAAAGGAGAAGACTTTCAGAAGTTAATTATAATATCTCACAGAATGATTTTAACTGATATATATTCTAAGTACTACTTCTTTCAAGCTTATGAAAAACTTTATAAAATTATGAAACAGTTACATTCATAGGGTCAGCTTCACTTTTAATCCAGGGCTCAGATCCAAACAGTTTTGTAACTATTAGGACATGTCAAGCAACTTAATGCTCCCTATTTGTTTGTTACAAAGCACTTGGTCTGGTACATCATTAATAAACATACTTAGCTTGTTAGGCGATTAGTAAGTGTTCCTGGTTGGAAGAGTAATTTATAAAAAAAACAAACTATTATTGCATATCATAATAATGACGACAATACAAAGTTCATCAAATAATAATTATAAACAATAAAAATTAAATAAACAATTAAAATAACAAAAAAAATTTAATTATCATACTTCTGGAAAATCTCTCAGTACTTCAGACATTTCATTTCCTCTCTCACCACACCCAACATAGACAATGACATCACTGTTAGAATACTTGGACAGTGACTGGGAGATCACAGTCTTTCCACAACCAAAAGCACCAGGTATAGCTGTCGTTCCTCCCTGCACACACCTGAAGATAGGAAACCAAGTAATTGTTAATTAATGTACTTGTCATTAGACATTAGTATTAGGCATATTATATTTTTAACACTGCATTCAAGTTTAGTATCTCAGAGATTTTGAAGAATTAGAAGAGTTTATAATAACAGTATTCCAACCACATTATGTTTGCCACATCCACTGCTAACAATGCATTTTGCTCAATCCAGAGCTCATCAAGCCAGCTGGGACACAACAAACACAGTAGTGATCAGAGCAATATTTATATATATGCCATTTGTTACAACAACAATTGTTATGCTATGAATGCCATTTTCAAGCTGGTAAAGCATGATTATAATTAATAGACTTGTCATTTGACATTACTATTACACCTATTATATTTTGTAACACTGCTTTCTATATCTAACCCCTCAGGGATTTACATGAATTAGAAGAGTTTATATTAATAATGCCCCAACCACACAATATTCAACATATCCATTGCCATGATAAAAAATATAATAGTCTGAGCATATTGAGGACAGATTACAAGTTTACTCGTGTTTCGTGCAGAGCATCTTTATGTGCCATTTATTAAAACATTAAGTTTGAAAGGAATCGGACACATTTTATTTTGTTCATAACTCAAATATATTTTTATTATCTACTTGAAACTTACAGAGTATGTACATGAAAACAGCTAGTAAATTTTTAAAGTGTGGTATCTTGTAAAACATTTTCCTATATGGAGTGGAACCACACAAAACTTGCATATGTATCACATTTCACTTCTTTTCCCATGAGCAGTACAAACCCTGCAGGCTATGGTACGAAATTTCTTTTTTCCTGTAGATGAAATGAACATATGCTGTTTTATGTCACCAGACAGTCTTAGTGGGGTATCCTTATGTGGGGCTCTCCTTGTACCTTCAGATGATGGACTGGGTTCATTCCAGTGAGCCTTCTTTCTCTTTGTCAGTAATCCATTCTATTGCTACAGAGAACAGGAACTGCTTATATTTTATTTTTTTCTGTTGATTCATGGCTTTATAGATTATATATGAATTGAAAAGGCCACAATTTATTAGATAAAGTACTATCTTTTTTGTCCATTTCACTGTTTTCCTGAGAATGGTGTAGTATGGGAGGTAATGATTTGCACGATCAATACCTTTCATGTGGGCATTGTATTGGAGAACCCACACAGGTTTTATATTTATTCTCCAGTTACTCTATTTTTCTTTCCTGTGGTAGAAAGAGATGAGTCATGGATAGTTGAAACCATTCTCACTTCTATGTTGTCTTTCCATATGAAAATGAGAACATCACCTTTTCTATGGAAAGCTGTTTCACCATTTTTCATTGTTGAAACTTCAACCTTCAGGCTTGCCAGCAATTCTCTATTCACTCTCATTGTTCCACAGACTCTTGTTTTATGTTCTAGGAACAGATTTGTCCTGGTATACATGGTGCCACAATACAAGATTGGGAGAAAGAACTGAAAGAATAGTCTCCTCCAATTTTTCCTCCCCTCGCCAGTATAAACCTCCCTCTTGCAAATATAACCTGTGTCACTCTTACACACCATTCTCACCAGCAAGCCATATTTTACAATTTTTGCAGGGTTGTATGTTCAGAATCTTAGACATTCTCTCCATGGAATCTGCCCTGATCCAATGACAACTGTTGCTTTAGTTTGTATATTGTCCTGCATTTATTGAGGAAATAATCCAGTACTGGGTGAATTTTGAAGACTCATCCATTTTCTGATTATCATTGAAATGCCAAAATGTTCAAATTTATTCAAATCTGTTTCAGCTCATTGTCTGTGAAAATATTGGGCTGATCAAAAGAGGATCTGTTAACCAATAATCTTTCCATTTATATTTCCCTATCTGTCCCATTAGTAGAATCTGTAGGTGTAACTTCAGATCATTGAAGTCCTTTAGATGACATTTTCTGTTTCTCTGCAGTTTGATTACGATAGGTACACATTTCCTGACAAAACATTTCAAACAAGTCATCACCAAACATTAGACTTATCACAGCAGCAATACTTTCAGGTTCGGATGGAGTTATAGTGACCCATGGATTTCCTTCATACATTTCCAAGTTCGGTGGAATATCTGTTTCTGACCAATTATCATTATCACAATGGGAAAACAAATCACTAACAGGAAAAATTGTAGAATCATCTTCACTTTCTGATTCAGAATCAGTTGAGAGCGCAATAACTTTACGTATCTTTGTAGGTCTAACAACGTCACTGTAGCTAGAGTTAGTCAGAATGATCCACAAACACATCCACATCAGATTCTTCACCTTCACTTGGAAGATCTGACAAATAATTATCAAATAGTTCAGTAATTATCTCAGCTTTGCTCAACACCTTACGTTTTCTGTGAGAAGCCATTTATAAAAATATGGGTATTGTAAGCAAAAATAAAAACAATAATAACCATCCGGAACAAAATAAAATGTATCCGACTCCTTTTGAATGCAACATTTTCATAAATGGCACAAACACAGACACTCTGCATGAAACACAAGTAAACTTGCGACCAATCCTCCTTATGACAAGTAAGTTAATTATAATCATGCCTTGCCAAATTAAAAAAGGCTTTCACACTATAACAATTGTTCAACTGTTAATCATGAATAATAACAAATGGTCACTATTTTTTTATGCAGCAATGACCTTTTAGAGTTCACAACAAACCCAGCAGCTTTATCATGATTACCAAGTTCAAAGAGAAGATGTATATTAATATATGATTTGTTTCAGCAACAAAACTGGTTTTAGTACCATTATAAATAATCTAATCATGAATAATAAAACCATAAAAGTGGCAAAATGGCAACAAACTTAATGAACATCTTGGAAAAGACAAAGTCCATCTTTAGCAAATTCCTACATCAAGTACAAAATTATATTTACAAATGATAATTTAAATGTTGAATAGAAGTTTATGTATTATACTGAATAATTTGTAATGACAATGTCCAGACACAGAGAGAGAATGGGGATGGTAAAAATCAGTAAATGGTTCAAAAGATATAGATGGATTGTTTGTTTGTTTTTAATTATGCACAAAGCTACACAAGGGCTATCTGTACTCTGCCCACAATGGGTATCGAAACCCCGTTTCTACCGTTGTAAGTTTGCAGACATACCACTGTGCCACTGGGGGGGGCAGATATAGATGGAAACTATATAAATGAGAAGGTGTACCTATACAGGTAATGAAAAAGAATTAAAACAAGCTGAAGTCAACAGAAGTTATTATTTAAGCTAGGGAGATTTTGCTTCATACATACATTCTCTCTTTAATCAAAATATTTGTTTACCCATAGCTAAAACTTGAGTCTGTTGATGAGATTTTGGTATACAGTATATCATAATATATAAACTTTTATTTAAAATTCAGGTTATTATTTGTAATCATAGTTTTGTATTTACTATAAGAATTTGCTAAAGATGGAATTGGTGTATTCCACAATGTTAATTAAACATGCTACTTGTCACTTCTGTGGTTGTAGTGTTCATCATTAAACTATGTTTTCTTCCTCATGAATAAATTAAGTAAATATTACAAAAGTTCAAAATAACAAATAACAACCAATCAGATGTAGTAGTGTCAATATGTAAGAGAAATTTTGCTTACTGACATAAAAAGATGTAGCAATATCAAAGCGTATGGTAGCTCATGGTTAGTGTCATATGCAATAATGCAGTTGTGTTTGAAAGCAAGTTCCATCATGAATGTAAATTTTCCACATATAAAAAAGATAAATTAAAAATCCTAACATGGATAATTTTCTGAGCAACCACAGTCAAATTCATCTGTGAAATCAACAAACTTTTCTTCTCTACAAATAGCCATTACTTTTGTTGTCATTTACCAAAGCAAACAGAATTAACGTAGCTTACATTAATTGAAAACTAAGCCACATCACTAGCAATGTGGTGGAGTTACTCTACACTTTTATTCATTCTCCTTCTGCATCACCAATTTTTTGACATCTAGTTTTTTCCAACCAAAACTTTAGCTAACAGACTTAGCCAAAAATGCTAATTATGGCTATTGTTTATGTATTGAAGGGCACATATTAATATAATTAGCAATAAATAGTTGTTCTCAGAACTTACAAAATTTACTGATGATTTGGTTTAAAATGATTGTGTGAGTAGATATATATATACTCTAAATTTATTCATCATACAATATTAATAAAGATTTGACAAATATTTCAATGTAATTATAAATTTATTGTGTTTTAGACAACTGATTGTCAAAGAAAATTCAAATTAAAAGTTGATGAAGTTAGTTTTATAGATTGCCTTTCTGTTTATATACAATACTGAAAATAATTTCAGTAATCTACAGGTGATACACATACAGGAAATGCAAACAATAAATAATTGCAACTAAATAGCAAACTTATCATTAATACTTTATTAGAGAAAATATAAAAGTGAAAAAAAGTTGTACAATGCAATATTTTGTGTTGGCTTTCAACAGTGTAGTTCACCTTGTTTGTAAGCTACCACAAGTTTATCAGTCTAGGATTGAGAAATATTGTTCAAATGTCCTATATTAATCCCGACAATTCAGTTAAGTTGTTTGGTTGCCACACGACCTTCTTAGATTTCATAAAAGTACATAACATTAATAATATTCATGTTAAGGACTCTGTACAGGCCAAATCATGGTTGTGAGTATTTCACTGGATTCTTTTTATCCCAGTATCATTCCACTACATTTTCTGCATTCTTGGGATCACTATCTTGCTGGAAGGTGAATCCCTGTCCAAGGTCTTGTTTCTGAGGGAATGACATGATGGATAAGAATGTGATTGTACCCGTCAGCAGTCAGGGTGCCATTAATTTTGTGTAGACCTCCAGCATCACTGGCTAAGATGCAGTACACATGCATATTGTTTTCCCATCATGCTTCATTGCAGAAATTGTACATTGACAATGATACTGTCAAAACAGTGTTGTTCTTGTGGCCAAACAATTTGAACTTGGAATCCACTGTAAAGAGCATCATTCTCCAAACTGGCTAATCCCATTGTTGGAAGACTGATGCCCATTTCAGTCTTCTGGTTATCTCTCTTATGCATTGTTTTTTGAGCAGCTACACATTCAGTGAGGTCATTTTATGTTAATTATTATGCTAGATTTCTATCAACAAGATGGATAAAAGGTCAAACTATCATACACATAATAACTATTTATTTTATTATGGTTATTATTACCAGGCAATAGTTAAATAAATAATAAAAAGAATAGTAACTAGAACTTGACTGGAGCACTTTAGTAATAAAGAAATTGTGTATGAATTCAAGGTTGATTAGAAAAGGATAGTGCTCAAGAAACAGTTAGTGCAGGGTTAACTTAACACAAAATTACACTAATAACAGTGAAGACTGCAATTCTGTTGGTTGCACAGCTTGACTTGTAGTTTGATGTGACATAAAAAAAGTATAAACTGTAACACAATCAGGATTCTAAATTCTGCCTGGAAACTCTACAAAATGTTATAGGAAAAGGGAAAGTTACTACCAGGAACCTGCTGGTTACTGACGAAAATAGAGAAATGGAAATGCAGTAAAAAATAGTATGGAACTGCTGTTTATCTATGCTACCACAGAAAGTATTACCAAATCAACATAATTTGTCATTTATATAAATATAATAAATAGATCTTAAATTTTAGTTTTAATAAAAATATTTATTTCATGATGAATATTTTACGTACGGAAAGAGAGAATCAAGAACACGTTGCCCAGTCAAAAGAGGATGATTAGCAGCTAGTTTTTCTGTAACAGGCCTCATGGAACGAACTGGCCAAACTTGTAGCATGGTAAACTTTGACTTTTCACCATCAAATTCAGTCTCCAACACCACATCCTACAAAATAATCAAAATGATATATATTAACCCCTATCAGTCGCAAGCGAGCAAGTTTTGACACAACCTTCGAATACTTTACAAAAAATTATGTTTCTTTAGAATTACTAAATTTATTAACTATAAATTTGGCACACATCTTCTGAGCAGTTATAAAGTTAATGTTATTAAAAAATCAGAATTTTGTTATAATATTTGGTAGTTTAAACATTCTAAATTTAAGCAACCCACATTTTGTGGTGCTAAAACCACATCTTTTTATTAAAATGTAGGTCATATCTAGTCCTTGTGTTCTTATATAAATCTTGAAATGTTGTGATAATACTGAGAATTACAAAATCTCAACTCCTCTCTGTCTGGAGACAGTGTAATAGGTGACCATAAAATCTTATTTTTAAAGGCAGCAAGTGCATGCCAGAATTATGGACAGACAAAATTCTAGTGCTAGCTTTTTCCATGATGGTCTGGACCAAACAGACAAGAAATGTAATATAAATATATTTAGAAATACCACAAGAAAACTTCAAGTGGCATTGCAGAACACCCCATTTAACATTGGGCTCATGTAAAGACAGGACAGTTGGTATGAGCACTTTCCGTTATCCTGGTTGGATGCAGAATTTTGAGTAAGCATACCCTGAGAGGCAACACTAGCTGCCTAGTGGGATCCTGTAGTGATTGCAAGGTGTGAAATATGTATATTCACCTGTCAACAGATGGAGGGTGGATTAACCCTATAATTATGACATTATTTATTAAAACCCTTTCTGCACATGTTACTAAGCTACATTCAAAACATAATTAAATCACTTTACTATCAATGTATTTTAAAGAAATTATTTTTATCAAGTACATTATAATTTAAAATTTTTTATCTCAATTTTTATTCTTTTATTTCAAAAGAAACCTCTAAAACAATAATCAAATATTCTGGTTTGTTGTCACTTGATGATCTCATGATTCAATATATCTGAACTTTAGAGCTGATAGACAAGAAACAAGTATGTGTAATGTCAACGTGTTCTTGTAGACGTTTAAAGTACACATATATAGCTTCTTCACGAGTAACTCAGTCAAATTCCAAGAAATTGTGTCAGAGGAAGACTTGTAAAAATTCTTCAGTTCAAGATAAGCCACACCCACTTCCAATGTAGAAGCTGTGTTGCTAAGGGACAGTTTTAACTTGAATGGCATGCTTATAACCAATAGAAAGAGCAGGTTCCCCATTGGAATGTTGCCAAATTAACAGTGAATGTAGACATATATATATCTATCAAACAATACAAAATAAAGCTTAGTCCACTGTTCAGAGCTGGGTCCCTAGCACTTGGCTATTTTTCTTGCCTTATACACAGCGTGGTCATAAGTAAATAGACACCACAGTCATATTCACATGAATTGATATCTTTATAATTCAATTAATATTTAGTAGATCTTCCTTTCGCTTCGTGGAGTTCGTTGATCCTTTGGGGCATCGTGAGAATCATCTCGTCAATTTTAGG
>NW_013666104.1:51092-59569 GCF_000517525.1 Limulus polyphemus | reverse complement strand
AATTAGTTAGCATAAATCAGTTAAATGACGAAAAATTAGGTGTCTATTTACTTGTGACCACTCAGTGTACATATTAGTTTAATAGACAGTTAATTGCATTTTAGTTTTACTTTTACATTTTAGTTAATTATGTATTGTATGTGTTTTAAAATTCATATTTGAAAGGCTTAATGATTTGATAAATTTATTCTATGCTTTGCCTCACTTAAAGTTAGCAAGTGCAAACAAAATTTGGCTGGAGGTTAAACATCTGCGTTAATGTTAAATCTTCCGTGGGCACCTATTGATGTGTCAACATAAATAATTAAATATATAAAAACATGAAAGAAAAATAAAATATTGAAAATAAACTATAAGTGAAAAGGTAAAGATGTGAAATTATGCATATGACCCAAAGAAAATATCTCAGGTTTATTCAATGAAGAGATAAAAGGTATTTATATATTTCCATTTCTTAATTTTTAAAATGTCATTGCACTGTAAGTTGATGATAATAGTTAGAGTTAGTGATGTTTTAGAGGAAATAGTAAATAAAACAAATATTTACCATAAAAAACTTTCGATAATCATATAGGAGATCCTAGAGATTATGAAAGTGAAATGTGAAAATTTTAAGCTAAAAAACAGTATTTTTATACCTAACATGAAAATCACCTTGAAGGTGAACTGTTCAGAGACTGAGCACAAATAGGTACATTAAATAACGAATTTTTGGTAGAAATAAAAGAAAAAATTAAACAAATATTTGTCAAGTTCTAAACAATTTTATCCACTAGTTTTATTATTGGAAAGAAATTTAACAAGATTTACATATTGTGCTTAAGTCTGAAGTATACCAAGGTATGAAAGGGCATTGAGGAGAACCACAAATGGAAGTACAGAGTGACAAAACACTGAGTAACCCAGACAGAACACAAGCATCTGTTTCAATCAGAAAGGACATTAAGAAGGAAAATAGGAGGCGATATGGGAGAAAAGGAGTGACCAATGTTCCCTACCATAAAATATGAGGGAAAAAAAAAAGACCAGCTAGGATGAGGAAGAAGGTAAGTGCAGTAATGAGAAAGTAAGAGGAAACTAGGGCATAGCTATGTGAACAATAACAATCACAGGCAAGTAGGAAGAGGACAAACGTGTCGAGGGAGAACAGAAATATCTGCTATAAGTTTGATAGGGATCTAGGTGAGGGTGTGGAGTACCACAGTAATAATACAGTCAGGCAAGAAGTAGAAGGGGGAGAGGTCAATGGATAAATAGGGAATGAAAGAGGGTAGAAAAGAGCTAAAGAAGAAATCATCCTGTAACATTAGAAAGATTAGAAAGTGGTGGAAATGTCACCCAAAAATTCAAGATAGCACAAACAGTTCATAGAAGAACAGAACTATGAAAAAGGAGGAATATGTTACAATGCAATGAATTCAAAGGGAAAATGTGGAACCACTCTGTCAATAGGATGCAATCATGTCAAAAATACAGCCTGTGACAATGTGCAGTGCCCCCAAAACATGATAGGTCATGAATGAAACTTACCCAAAAGCAATAGACTCAGAACTATGTCTGGACATTATCTTCTATGTATAAATGATAAGGAGTAATGGAAAGAAAATTAAACATTTTCTACCATGACTTCATGTTAAGGAAGAAGTAACCACAACTAAACATTATTTACAATGTGTCACACAGTATGGAGTAATTAATTGTCCAAACTTTATCTCTAAATGTCTGTGAAGGAGTAATGAACTATAACAAAACATCAGCCTTTATGTGGACATATTAACGAGTTATTAACTAAGTGTATACATCATCGTTAAAGGGTTACATGTTAAGGAAGAATAAACAATATCAAAATATTATCTCATATGTGTACATGGTAACGAAACAAACTAAACATGATTGTCTAAGTGTACATGTTAAAAAGGAACTAGCATAATCTACAGTGTACATATTAAGGATTATTAAACTAAGAAACCACATTACTTACTACGTGTACATGTTAAGGGGTAATAAACTTTGACTAAACATCATATTCTGTGTGATACATGTTAAAGAGTAATGAAATAGATCTAAACAAAATCATCTCAGTGTACCTGCTAAAAAGTAACTACGTCTCAACATCCAACAGTTATGTGTACAAGGAAAGGAGCAAGGAACCATGACCAAACATTATATTCTAACTGGTACATGATATGGAGTGACTAATTATGTCCAAACACAATATTCTATGTGTATACATCTATAGTGAAAGAGTTAACATGTTTGTATTGAAGGTAATTTTTGGGCTCGGGCCCAGGGAACAACCTCGTAACCATTTTGTGCTTGTTATTGTTTTCATTCTCTTCTATTATTACAAGGGAACACAAGCAAATCTACAAAAACACAATTATGCCTGCTACAGCATACTTGTATTGTTTCAGAATTTACATAAAGCTATACAAGGGTTGTCATCTCTAATTCTGTTCACTGTCATCCCTAATTTTGAAATTATAGACTGTAGCAGGCCTCGACAAATATTTTCAGATGTAGGATCCAGGTCCAATATAGAAAAACTATGGAATATATTTTGAGTTGGTTGTGTGGTTATGGTACAAGACATAGTTTTACACTAAAAAACAAAAGGTTCATAATTAAACTTAATTATGTAACATATATTAAAGTTAAACGTTAATGTGTGAAATTATTAAAATAGTAGACTAATTAAATATAACTTAGGAGTATTCTTGCAATGAATGAAAGTAAAATACAAATAATCACTGCAATATCAATAGGTCAAACAGGTTGATTCAGAATAGGTCTAATCTACTCATCACTACAACACTGTACAATGATAAGCAAAGGTCTTTTGGTGTGCCTGACCTAACTTCACTACTGTTTGTACCGGGAAATGGTAGCTATATTTATTTACTTTCACAGCAACGAGTGCATGCTGATAATCACATGATATCAAAAACCACTTGATAGTATTGCCTGAACTAATTGCCTTTGGTCCTGTTCAAGTCTAAACACACGCACCAATTGGTTCAATTGAAAGAAAAAAAACAAAATAGTGTGAAATTAGTAACGTGTTGTGCAACCGCAGAGCTTCATTCCTGAAAAAACATGAAGAAGTGCTAAATCTGCGATTCAAATCCTAGAAATAAAGTTCGATTTTGGACTCACAGAATGTGAAAATAGTTCCGGACTTCCAAAAGTCCAGAACTGTTTTAGATTCGAGTTCTACTTAGTACATCCCTATACACAAATAAAATGGGAGAAAATACTAGGCACCATGATGAAATTTTTAGTCACAATGGTGACCTGGTGCCCAAGATTTGTTGAGGCCTGACTCCAGATAAAGCTTAAACATTCTTTATTAGAACACAGTATAAATATGTCACTATTCAGTTTCCAACTTTATTTTATTCTTTACAATAACAATAAGCAAACTACTGATGTTCCATAAAAAATAAATTTAAAAAACTTAAATAAAAGAAAATGCTTACAGACACATCATAGCTTCCTGGTTCAGCTATATAAGTAACAGTTCCTTTGGCTCTGGGAGGTAACATTATTTTGTGCTTAACAAATGTATTTTCATGAACGATTCCATAGATATCCCCACCTGTGATGTGACTTCCAATCTGGAGTAGGAATATGTTTAAAATGTACAGTTTATAACTATTTTATACAATATTAGAAATAATTAAAATAGTCATAAAAATCTGTACCTAAATAAAATACAGGTCTTTAATACTTTCAGCAAAAAATCACTACACTTATTTTTAATAAATTTTATATCACATTAATCTTCTCTCATTACTTGAGAAATAAGAAAAATTAAACAAGCACGATTGATTTTTTATGCATAAACAAGTATCGTGCATTTGGAAAAGCCACAATTTTTAAAAGACAATTCTTATGCTTTCATGTTAATACTTTGTAATTCATTGTTTTTCTTTTTCAAGCTGAAGAGAAGTGGCAGCATGTATAATGTAGATTAATAAAAAACCATTATAGTTTGTATTTTGGTTAGGTTAAGTTGAAAATTTAAATATTACAAAATTATAATATTTTTTTCTCAATGTGAAAAGATAAATTATCTGTATTATGAATGGTGCAGTGTTAAGTCTTATCATAACGATAGAAGATTGCTGTATGTACTAGACACACACACACACAAATGTATACATTTAGTGGTATAATGTTCTACTTGTGATATAAACGAAAGATCACATTCATTTCCCTTTGCTTTCATCTTGGCAGAAATTGCAACTTATTACAAAAGTCAAAGAGGGAAGAGGGTACATTACCTTCATATTTATAGGCATAAAGTCCCACTTTTTGTCAGGATTAAGAGAAGGGACATTTACTCCTTTGGGAATATAGATACTCTGAGTCATATCACAAATAGTCCAAAGAGGGCGCTGTATACCATCAAAGATGCTACCCATAATTCCAGGTCCAAGTTCTACAGATAGTGGTTTCCCTGTTCTCAAAACTGGGTCTCCTACAGTGACACCAGCTGAGATAAAAGTTAAGAAAACTATCCTGTTTTATAACAACATTTTTTTTGAACAAATAATGGTCACTAAAGAAAAAGTATTAGACTCTTATGTCTTTATCCCCCCCACCCACCCCAAAAAAGTCATTATAGTGAGAAAGGTATTAAGTTATAAATAAAAATGTGAAGTAGTATTAGTAACAGATATAGACAAAAAAGACAAACTTAGGTCATTTCTATCACAAAAAAACACTAACCATTATTTGAGAGCATTGATGGAGCTCTTTTAATGGAAAATTGAGCACATTTTGTATTTAAATCTTATGCTTTTATTAGGAAATGATAAATCAAAATACTGTTTATGTTACTCTATAATCCCTTTCTGTTTATGACATGATGTACAACAGATGTATTAACGGCAAGTAGATGTAGCAATGTAACAAGGGTACTCATTGCTCTGTGAAAGAGTTTAAGAAATTTTCTTTTAAATACATTTAATACCTTAGAAATAACCTTGTAGGGTAACAAACATATTTACATAACTATATGATTTCCTTCTATAAGTTGGTATGACATGCTTATAGCTATACTTGTCATAATACATTAGTATTAGGCCTATTATATTTTTTAAACACTACATTATTTATCTAGTCCCTTAGGGATTTTCAAGAATTAGAAGAGTGTATAATAAAACTATTCCAACCACACCGTATTTGTCATATCCACTGATATAACAAACACAGTACTGGTCCAACCACCACCCTGTTTGTTGTATTCCAGCCAGCCTGAATAGTTATGGATTGAGTGAAACTCGTCATCAGCAATTCATGAAAATCTATAAAGGACTAGATAAAGAATGTAGGGTTTAAAAATATAATAGGCCTAATACTAATGTCTTATGAAAAGTATAACTTACATAACTTGTTTTTTTTTTGTGTTACCTAACATCCTGTCCACCTTGGTATGTACCTAGAATGTTTCCTTTCCTTTTTTTAAAATACTAAGTTATCGTACCAGCCTACAATAATGCTTGAACCTTACATGTAGAACTATACTATATAATCCAAACTGAACATAAAAATTAACTGTGCCACTGATATCACCTCTTAATTTTAAATGTTATCTCCTGGTATGTCCTTGATTACAATTTTAGTTTTTCAAATGTCATAAATTTTTTAAGTAATTTATATTCTGTTGTCAATAGTACTTTAGAGCATTAAGATCTGGTTAGATAACTTTTTAGATTATTCAATTAGGATAAGTGTTTATAGCGAATACATAATTCATTATCATGTATACAATATTTTCTAATGTCCTTTAATGACCTTGTTGTTAAGTATAATATTTACATATTTACTTCATTATTTACCTTTCTTAAAGAAATGTACAAATATATCTCAATAACACTTCAAAACATCATTGAATAAACATTTCTGACAAACAGCTACACACAGTTTATCATAACACAATATCTCTGAACACACCATATTTCTCACTTCCAGATGTACGGCACGTAGTACTTTGCAATATGTTTACTGTAACTTAATAATGTTATACATCTTTAACATACATATCATTATTTACATAGACATTCTCATAGATATAGCAAGTAGAATGAGGAGGAGTGTATCTTTTCTTTTTATGTACTTATCAACATGGCACTGAAGTCTTTAAATACATCTAAGAATGGATGGATGGATGGAAAATGTTTTAAACACGATTCATCTAAAAAGCCTTGTGTATCAAATGAAGCATAAGAAATCAAAAATACAGTTTATTAATGAATTTAATTACTTAATCTTAACACATTTTGTGTACATATTTTGAAAATGCCTTTTCAAAAAAATGGCTTTACATATATATATATAAAAACAAAATCATACAAAAAGGATACAAGTTTCCTCATACACTTGGATAGTAGCCATTTCTCCCTCCAGTCGAATGATTTCACCTACTAATTCATCATGCCCTACTCTAACAAGTTCATACATAGCTGCACCAGACATTTTCTCAGCTGTAACAACTGTAAATACAAAAGGAAATGTTAAAACAAATGTGCCATTCATTATATTACTTATATTGAATATTGGTTCAGATGTGAGTAATAACACAAGCATTAGATTTTTAAAAAACTACTTAAATAGTAGCAATGTGCACCACATTTTCAATCCAATTTTTAAAATTCTACATTCTATGTAACAACGAAAGCACACTGACAGAAATCAAAACATTAATAAAATGATATTATATAACAATTATTGATTACAGCATGTTGAAATAGAGGAGTAGAACTTAAGATAAAGTACAATCAACTCTATCTCGATGGACACAAGGTCTTAGTGACTTACATTCAGAAATTTATTAAAGTACTTTTTGTTTATATTATACCAATTAGTGTAGCATAAAATCTTAGCTAATAATCCATATTTTAATAAGTTTTAAATTCTTAATTTTATAAAGAAGTATTTTTAAAATTCCTGAATTTCCCCTAGTGTAACACTTATGACATTTTCTCTAAGCATCTTCTCTTCTCTATTTTATCCATCACCCCTCCAATAACTCCAAAATTCAATGTATATTACTCACTATAAAATTGTCATTGCTCAGATAAACCATAATTTTTATGGCCTTCAATTTTGTTTGGTTACAGAGCTATCCAATAGAAATTCAGACCCCTCTTGCCACACCCCCTGTCACATCCTGTCTTTCAGGATTTGTTAATAGTTCTCTCTTATGTTTAATTATATATCATCTATAACCAATAGAAAGTCAAGGTTTCATCTATCAAATATGTATTTTTTAGTGTTTTCTAAGTGGAGAAATTCAACTTCACTATTAGTACAAGCTTTGTTCCCATGGTAAAGATAATGACTAGCTTGGATGAACTTATAACAGCTCTTGTTATATAGTTAGAAAACCAGAAAAATTCTGAGAGTTAGGAGGAATTGTGTACTTTTTGCATGTTATTAGTCTATTTTGTGTGTTGCATTATTTAATTAAATAAAAATTATTTAGTGCATTAATACCATTAGTATAAAAAAGTAGGGTTAAGTGTCATCGAGAGTTGACAGCAAAAAAAAGAAGATTCGGGTAAGTACTTTATTTCTTGTTTTTTATGTTTATTCTTTATTTATTAGCTAAGGTTAGAATAAGTAAAATAACTAATAATAATATAATAAAAATGTTTCTTGAGCCATGCACATGAGTAGCTCGTAGATAACGTAATTCAATAGCATAAAGTGACCTCCACGTTCCCTAAATGACTTACAACTTATAATGCCGTGAATAGTAATTAGACACTGTTGAATAGGCAATAAAACAATAAAATTTAAGTATAAATAGATGTACACTGTTACCAGTTTAAAGCTACTTAGGATAAATGAATATAGTTTCATGTTACAATTTGAAGTCATTCTAGAAAGAAAAAAAAGGTAATATAAATTTATTTAGATTTTTTTTTGGTGGTTAAGAGGTCGATCAAGTTGACAAACATTGTTATTGAGTTAGGGTAGAGAAAATAACGAATAGAATATAAAGTTTTACTGAAAACTAACATTTGAAATGTGTTTAAGAGGTTTTAGAGATTACACAAATCAAATCTGGTATTTTTTATCTTAACATAAAAATCACTTTGCATATGGACTATTTAAAACAAATACTCGATATATTCACAGACAAATATTTTTTTTTGCTTATTTAAAATACTTAAAAAAAAAATATGATTTTTTGTGTGTGAAAGACTTATGTTTACTGAAAGACTACCAAATTTTGTGAAGATACATGTACTATATTAAAAGTTAGTAGTATCAAATCTATAAAGACTTTATAAGAGTATAAAAAGGTCATGTGGTCAGTCAAATTGACTAAGCCGAAATTGAGAGAGTTAAACTGAAATAATATTTTAAATACCGTATTTTGTGGAATATAAGACACCCTTATTTTGAAGACAAAGTTTTGGGGAAAAAAAAGCTGCAGTCGCATTTGAAAGATTTTTATTGAA
>NW_013666104.1:44787-50785 GCF_000517525.1 Limulus polyphemus | reverse complement strand
ATATTTACACATAGCTTGTGTATATCGTACATATGTATACATATATATTATTCATACCTTCGGTGTATGGTATGCAAGCAGATTTTGACATCAAATTTTGGGGTAAAAAAAGTGCGTCTTATACACCGAAAAATACAGTAAAACAGAATTTAAAAACATGGATAAGACTCTGTGATATAATGTTTTGACATAAAAAAAAGAAACATTATATTTTATGTTGTATATTGAAAAAAAAGGTGTCAAGGATAAGTACCAAACTTTGTTACTCTTGCTCATACACAGTCTCTCAGGGAAAATCTAAAGGCAACACTATAGAGATGCAAAAAGTTAACATCTCTATTCTTGCAATGTTGTTGTAAAATTAACAAACCAAATTACATGGATCTTCTTATTAACCTCTAACATATTGTATGTCTTAAAAATGAAAGTTAGTTAATGCACTTTTACTTCTTACGTATCATGATAATGGCTTCATTAAATTAACATCATGAATTTAAATATTATAGATGACTGTATTGCACTCACCTGGTCCAGAAACTGCATGGACATAGCCATAAATAGACTCTTTTTCCACATTTTTAATCTTTGGAAGTTTTTCCATTAAGTTAGCACCACCAACCTGCAAAATTACCCATACAAAATTAGCATTCTCTTCATTTGTTTTCACAAAATAAGTTATTGCTCATCATGGCCATAGTCAAAATTTCTAACAGAGTAGAAATCTCAGTGTCATTCATTTATGTAAGGTACCTACACATATAAGCTTTCATCTTTGATTTCTTAAACATTTAAACTAGTAGATGATTAATGCATGAAACACATGAACTATGATAACATGCCATAATATCTAGAATAAACGAGAATAGTTATAATTTATCACTATAACAGCTAGTTAATAAGCTCTAAGAACAATTGTAAGTATCTACATCCAATTACATGTACCTATTTACTCCATCTGCCAAACAATTTATTGAAAAGAAAGAATATGCATCATATATAAATTTATTTCAACTAAAAATACTGTCAACAAAGATACTGTTACTTAGTGTGACCTAATGCAAGTTTGAAAAGTCAGGTCCTAGTACAGGTCGTCGATAAATCTTTGTCAGTTTCTGCAGGTTTTTTTTATGATTTATAGCCAGAAGTGGTCACTACTACAATTATTAAAATAAAATATCAAAGAAATATTTTAATAAATACCTACCAAATTGATATTGATTGGATATGCATATGTTATGAAATTAGGTTGGGGTTGAGAGGTGAGAAGTGGTCACCTTTTGGTCAGTCCCTAAGGGTTTAAGGGATTACAGCACTTTTATGCTATTAGGAAACTATAGTAACCATCTTTCTTTTTCAATGGTATGGAGACAACAAAACCCCCTATAATTATGCAATGTTATAAATAAAATAGGTGTATGAGCTCAGAAAGCAAGAGACTTGCTCAGAATGGTTTTCAAGAGATGGATAGAAAAGACAGGAGTATAATACAAGAAGTAAAACAAAAGACAGAGATGTAAGAGAGACGAAAAAACTGAGAGGTGTAGAAAGATGTATTATGCTTCCAGTAATAAACAAAACCTAGTTATACATCTATGTGTTGTTGATTAGTGTAATAAACAGGAATTTTTCATGTATACCAGTACGAGTCAGTTCCTGACAGAAATAAGTATAACCTTAATAGAATTAAAGGTGAGCAAAATGTGAGTATAGGACAATAACAAGTTGGTGTCAAAAGAAGGGGCCTACAACAACAAAATGGAACTTTTTGATCAACGTTTAAAAAATGTTTAGTTCTAAATGAAATGGTATTTAATTACTTTTTTTCTAAACAGTGTCTCACATTTCATAACATAAGAAACTATAGAAACACTAAATCCTCAAAAAAAGTCGTTTTTTATTTTACTTTTTGATATCCTATACTTATGTATTAATAAAAAAAGGTTATTTTATGATCTGTTATTATATGTTTGCACAAATTATATTTGTTAAATAAATGTTTCACATCTAGATTTATAGACGATATATATTTTTTCAATGAAGCTAGAGTAAAGAATAGGAATGTTTTTCTTTAGTGTTTACGATACATAATTCAGAATAAATCTGATAGAGATCAACATTTTCAATGCCATTTAACAAGCACTAATTGTAATACATAATGACATGCAAATAAATTCAGCAAGAAAGTGTTTGTCCAAATTAACTCTAGCAAAAACCTATTGAAACCTGATGGATGATCAAGTTATCACATGCAAATCACAGAAGGGGTTAAGTACTTAAGGGAAAAAAAATCAAGTGAAATCAGTGACACACTCCAGGTATGGAATTTTATGAATGCGGAATGAGTTGTTTTTTTTCCATTAAAATGATTAACATGCATTAACATGATCACTGATGACTTAAATTTTTTGAATCTCATTAAATCCACGCCTAAAATTATGAAAAATGTCAACAAATTATATTGACAGACAAAAAATAACTTTACATTTGTTTGAAGTTTCACAAATATGGGAAACATGAGGAATGTTCTTGAAATTTCTGAAGCACTAAATGGTTACAACTATACAATGATTTTGTACAAACCCACATATGATGTACAGCAAATTCTATAAAGTCCTAATGTAGAAATAAAAGATTAGGCCTAAACTGAAAAATGAAAAAACTTCATTAGACTTCACTACAGTATGACATCTTTATAAAAATAATTGTCAAGTAGATTATAAAGTAGTTAAAAAAATGTTGCACTTTCTTGGTTTAACAATAGAAAAATAAAAACAATTTATAATGTGAATCAAACAGTTATTGCCACTACTATGTTTTAAAGATAAACTTTAGTGTGAAGAAAAAAGTAGTGATGAAATAATGTAATATATTTAGTTCTCAAACATTAGGCTTAACAGTGTTTTAGACAGGATATTTGTATTTAGTGTTGATTATTTATTCCCAGACTACAATGGTTGCGAGTAGCATAGGTGTAAAGCACTCACACTTTGTAGGATGCAAGGAATGGGTTTTATTTGGGAACTTAGAACTTACATGTACTTTTAAGGAAGCTAGTAGTGAAAAAGTACTATTTGTCTGTAGAGTTTGCAAGTTGGAGGGAAAATCATAGGCTATCCTAAGTAGGGTAGAGATGATAGGTAAAGAAAATTTTAAACTTTGGGAATTGACAGAAGTATTTAAAAGGGAACTTAAGTTTTACATGCAAAGGATACAATATCTAATAATAACTAAGGAGATTAGAAATAGCAGTATGGCTGGAAGTAGTGGATTGAATTGTGAAGATCAGGTTCTATTAAGTAACATATTTCAGTCTTTAACATGTGCAGATGAGGAACTATGGGAAGGAAAATAAAAAGGACAGATAGTAGTGGAAATGAAAAACTTAAAGAAAGTATAATCATAGTTAAGTCTGATACAACAAGTGGATAGGAAAAAAGATAGGTCTGTGGAAAAAAGAGGGATAAAATAATTAGATTATGCTACCTAGAAACATGAATGATAAAGCAAGTGATATAGTAAAGGGTACTAGTAGTGATGCAATCTTTGTTGTACTCATCAGAGCTGATGATGTAAGAAAGGGTAGATAAATAGAGCTAATTGATAAGTACTGAGGACAGATAAAGACACTTAGAAAAAGGGACCATAGTTACTTTATTCTTTTAGCAATACAGCCAGGACTTAATTGTGGGAATGAATCTATATCTGGGTAATTAGGGCTACATGCTAGGCTTAGCTTAATATGAGAGGATAATTAGATTGGCTGGTTTGACTTGTTGGATCAGTTCTATGGGAAATGGATGCTTTTTGAAATAAATGGTTTATATTTAAGTAGGGTAGAGGCTGGCTTGTTTGCAAGGGCTATTAGCTCAGGTGTAAGGGCATCTTTATACTCAAACTAGACAGTAGTAAGGGTTAGGATAAAGGTTTGTTTGGAATTTTGCACAAAGATACACAAGGGCAATCTGCACCAGCTGTCCCTAATTTAGCAGTGATAGACAAGAGGGAAGGCAGCTAGTCAACACCATCCACCCCCCAAATCTTGAGCTATTCTTTTACCAATGAACAGTGGATTGACTGTCACATTATAATTCCCCTACAGCTGAAAGGGTGAACATTTCGTCAATAGGGATTCAGACCTGCAACCCTCAGATTGCAAGCCAAGTGCCTTAACCACCAGGCCATGCCAGACCCAACAAGATAAAGTAAATGCAGAAAAAATAAAAGTATTATGTGGGAACAAAGTATAGATTTAGTTTTAATGATAGACTAAATTGTCACTATTGTTATAATGCAGGAAGTATAAAAAATAAAAGGTATGACTTTAGAGCATAGGTTGGAATCAGAGATGATGATGAGACTAAACTGTCAAGACCAAGACCTATCATGCTGAAACCACGAACAAGAATTGACCTGAAATGCCAAGACCAGCCTTTAGAAAAGCATATTCTTATCAGAATTGCAATACATAGTCAATATTTCTACTCACCATCATTTGCAAATATCCAGTTAAAGCCTTTCATGTTGGTGTTCAAAATATACTTAAATGACTTACTTTTTGCTGTAAAATTAGAAGCTTTAACTACAGTTTTTTTGTTCGTCCCATTAATCATCAATTAAAGAATTAGTGATACGAAAAAGATCAAAATAATCAACAAGATCATACAGTTGTAATGACACATTAAGAAGAACACAAAATCCAAATATTAATTAAAGGACTTCTGGTGGTGTCAACATTTTGTTTGTTTGTCGTCAAGTGCAAAGCTACTCAATGGTCTATCTATGCTCTGCTCATTGCAGGTATAGAAACCTAGTTTTTAGTATTATAATCCATCAGACTTACTGCTGAACCACCAGGCAGAAGTATGGAGCAGGTGTTAATGAAAATGAAACATTTGCAGTAAATCTAAGTGATAAGCCTCGTTAATTTTGATGATATACAAACGATAAGATACGATTAAACACTTTTTTTTCAATGAATATGAATTTTATGAAGATTTATCATTTTTTGATATACTGATATAAAATAACATAGCGTGTGTAATTAAATGTATAAGTAATGACCTTGATGTGAAATGTCAGAATATGAGTTCAGGCCTGTATGTAGAATGTGTGAAAGTGGGGTTCTAATTTGTGAGAGCAAAAGCCTACACATATTGGGTGAAGCACAATCAGCATGAAAGCAATGGCATGGAGGTATGGAAGCATGTTTCCACAGAAATTTTGTATAATAATAATAATAATAATAATAATAATAATAAAATAAAAAAAAAAAAAAAAGTGTAATGAGATTAAATATGGAAACAATTTTGCATGAAATATAGCTTAAACAATTGCATGCCTATTCACATAAAATCCACAAACATCCAATGAAAAGTAAAAAAAAATCATCATTCTGCTGTAACACTGCATGGGGAGGTAGAGTTAAATTTGCATGAATATGTATGTTTTATTATAGCAAATTACTGGAGTCTGAATGTCAAGCAAAGAGGCTGAGGAAACCAAGAAAGGGACAACACACAATCTACTTGTTTTGAAATAATATATTAAAAAACAAGTTAAACGTATATTCAAATGTATGTTACATAACGTATATTACATAGTTAATCACCAATTGACAAGATCAATTATTCTTCTCTACTCTGTTATTACAATACAATCTGTGATTATTGCACCTTAAAAGTCATCATTATATCATTTTTATAGCTAAATTCACTTTCACCCAGTCTAGATCTGGGTATCTAACTTTCTCTAATTTACTTACTTGCACTAACTTGATCTCGTATATAATGCCCAACTGAGGCCTAGGGCTTTCCACAAACTACTATACAGTATTATGTAACAATACTCACATCAAGCAATGAGGAAAATTCAGAAGGTTAGAGTAACATGATATCAATTCACAACAATTGAACTACACAACAAATGATTTGTAAACAATTACATAAGCACCCTTGCCATAACTATCACTTCTAAAAATAATTCACTTTTTAATGCTCAT
>NW_013666104.1:36617-44542 GCF_000517525.1 Limulus polyphemus | reverse complement strand
GATTTGTAAACAATTACATAAGCACCCTTGCCATAACTATCACTTCTAAAAATAATTCACTTTTTAATGCTCATACAATATAAACAAAATAATACTCTCCTATTACACTTAAAATGAACAGTCACGTATATCTAACAATAGGAGAGTCCAGCCCAACAGACCAGACCAGACAGGAAGATGAAGAAACATCATCCCATGACAAAAAAAAAAAAAGATATGTGAGGTTGAATCAAGAGTGAAAGGATATTGGATATAGAAAGAGGGGGGCACTGGATATCAAGCAAAGAAGCTGAGAAAACCAAGGCTGAGTCAGCCAAAGAGGTGCCACAGTAGGATTGAAGCAGGAGTGTTGCATATCAAGATGACGATCTGAGAAGGAGTCAAAGAGGATAGGCATATAGAAACAGGTGAGATCAGTCTTGGCTGAGAACTTCGATAACCAGAGCCAAAGGATGAGGAACTAGGGATTAGAAGAGAGAAAACTTGGAGTCAAGATGAGTGGCAAACAAATCTATGAGAAGCTTGCACAACTGAGAGCAAACCCAATGAAAGACCAGAGGGTGGAAAAAACCATTGTATGGGTAGAACATGATCTGACTGAGAGAGGTAGTCTACCACAAGCTTTATAGCTCTGAGCATATAACAAGAAACAAGACGAACCTGATGTTTGGAGATTGGTAAGGAAACACCAGAAGTAGTATTGGCATGGTCCAGCCACCATGATAATTCCTCAAGGAAAGGTTCACAATTAAGGATAATTTAACCCAAGAAATAATTCATTGGATCTACAAGTTCCACTGGAAGAGGTGCATGTGTGCACTCCCCAAATGAATAAGGGGTTCCAGGTAAGCCAAAGTCCCCAAAGTGAAAAAACCCCTCACACAGGATAAGGATCAAAATTCCTGGTAACTAAATATTCTATAGCTCACTGGTAAAGAGAACATTGAACATGGCTAAGACAAGAGATGAAGAAAATGCCTAGATGTACCAAATACTGATTGGACACAAAAAAGAACACAGACAGCTTCACAAGCTACCCCAACCAAGTAGCCTCCTGCAAAAGAAGAAAGTGTGAGAATTGGATACCTACCGAGAATGGACAAATTAAAGCTAATGATCCAGATCCAAGAAAAGGAATGAGAGCCCCAGGCTGTGAAGGTGGTGATCAAAGGTCATCATGATACAAATGAATACAAATGGGACCGACACTATGTCAAAGGAAAAAGCAAGGAATTTGAAGACGTGTATCTGATGGACAGAACATAGAATACATCTGGAGGATGGAGCAATAAGGAAGTATAGGAAGATGTCCAACACATTAACGTCAGACAGGGTAAAAAAAAGACTACATATACTGTCAGAGGAAGGAAAAAAGAAAATGGGAAGAGGAGCAAAGACAAGAGAAATGGAGAGAGCCACCATCGGAGACAAAATGAAAACCATCTGTTGGCAGAAACTGAGACCAACTGTTTGCAAAGAGAAAGACACAGATACCCACAGGGCCTGATGTGGCAGGATAACCACTGACGAGAGGAGCAATGAACCAGACATTGGTCAGTGAGAGAGAATGAGGAAAAAAAAAGGAAGATCTAGAATCTGGAATGGGTAGGGTAGGAGAAGACTGTTTCAGACAAGGAACAGGTGTCAAAGGGCAAGGTTGAGAAAGAAGAAAACTTATGAAGTTAATGAGGACTGAAGTCCTGCAACTTTATTCCAAGTCTCCAGTGAGAAATGAACACCACCACAGAGAACCAGAGAGTGAAATAAAAGGCTATGAACCTGACCTCCAAGCAGGCCAAATAGATGTAAAAGACAAAGAATCTAGAAAAGAAATTGAAAATGTCAAGAAGTCAGTATAAAATAGTCACATATACAAGGGGGAATGAGGCATGTGGGTGTGTGTGACGAGCTGCCAAAGAAAAGAAAAAAGCATAAAATCCAATAACAAACAAGGATGAGAAACAAAGCAATCCCAAGAATTTGGTTCATAGAGTGAAGAAAACATGAAATATTTAAAGACAGAGGCAAAAAATAAGAAAAGAAAAATACCTGAGAACATCCAGAAGGAGACTGAAAGGTTAAGGTCATACTTGAATGGTAAGGCAGTACCAAAGAAAATCAGATTAAATTCTTAGTCCAATAAAGCATTCATGAATGAGAACAAAAAAACAAAAAACATCAGCCAAAGGAACAGAAGAAAAGTGCCTAGTAAGCATGTAATAATCCACAACACATTGAACAAAGGTTGCAATGTTCCCAACTTAATGAGCCTCCAGAAGCCATAGCAGAAATAAGATCTGTGTGTAACATCAAAATGCCCACAGGACTAAGTAAAAGTCACCATCATTTGAGAACTAAAGATAATAATCAATGCTTTTGAAAGAAAAATCAATGTAAAATGAAAAAAAAAATTTTTTAATACAAATCTCATCAAATTGAACTTGACAAGAAATTTGAATACTTCAGGTCAATGTAATGCCAAGGAAAATAATAAGGTTATCGCAACAATTGCAAGTGCACAGGGGGAGTTAGTGTGCATGGAGGTTGTGTTACCATCCTACTGGTGGGAGCTATTGTCACTTCATGCACTAGTGCAGTTAAATATGTGAATTTAGGAGTGAGATAGCTCAAGGCAAGTAGCATGGAAATATCATAGGCAGATTCGCAAGGGCAATAGCATTTCTATATGCAGAAGCGAAATTAACATCTTGGAAAATATCTTTTTCACTATAATTATAACTTCTAACTAATAAAAAATTGATTCCATAACAAGTTTATGTTATAAGCGCTGTGGACACATTGTTAAGTGTCTGAAAAAAGCCAAGACACAAACATTTACGATGGTAATGTTTAGTTGGCATTCATATTGCTGTATTAGGCTAGAAATAACCAGTTACTAGTTGAAGTCTTAACTGGACTGCTATGGACTAGTTGTGTTGATCACAGAAAATTTTAATAAAGCTTTTATGGTAATTAATAGTCCAATCAAATAAAAACATGTCTAATACTTCTTTTTAATATTATATGGTAGTGTAAGGATGTCTGGCTGTTTCTATTAATTTCTGAAAAAATGGAAGGATGAAGCCTCCTAGATCTGCACCTACTAATACAATATTAAATAATTTTTTTTATAAATTCTGAAAAACATGGGTGAAAAAGAAATCTTTAACATATACGTACATACAGGTGAAGTAAAATGGACTCAAAACCCCAATATAGTACTAAAAAAAACAGGGTTCTTAAAAAAAGATTTTTTCAATAAAGGGTACCATTTCTAACATATAAAAACATTACGGTTTATATCAGCACAATCTGAACAATTTTTCCATGTAAACTCCTTTTCTTAGAAAATGTTCACTTTTTTTCTAAAGCTTTTTCAATGAGATATGAATATTACAATTAGTAATTACTAGCACAAACAGCCACTTAAAAATACACCCAGATCTAATTGTGAAACAAATATTCAAGTAGACTTCCTTAGTACTCAAATTATCCTACTTGCTTTAGTTGTTCAAAATGATTAGGGGTTTGGGCAATCTGTGGGTGATCAGTTGGAGTGATGGAAGGAATAGATGAAAATATAAACTTGAATATTAAAGAAATAGGTAATCTCAATAAGATATATGGAATTTGCTAAAACCATGTTGCAATGTTAATATTCAAATATTAGTTAAAATATAAAGTACATTGGTGGAAATTTTTAGAAGTACTTACTTCTAATAAATAGTATCAGCCCATAATAGGAAAAATGTAGTCAACTACCAAATATGCAGAGCAAATAAGCCATAAGATCCTATATTATTAGATGAAAAATTATGGCTTTTGAATTTTAAAAATCTTTACTATCAACTTGTACATGCAGTGGCAAATAATGATAATTTATAATGTAGAATTAAAGGGAAACTAGACTGCATTTCAGATAATTATGTACTTTTGTACTAGACATTTTTGGTATTTATCTTTCTTACCTTTAATTTCATTCCAACAGAATTAATAACTTATCATCAAGTAACATGAATTTTTAAGTGCTTTGGTTATTTAATTCTAAAATAATTTATAAGAACCACCCGAGAACCTTTATCTTTAGTAACCATAATTTCTTTTTGCAATCATCATGTTCTTGTACAATAGCCAACTGACTGGTTTTCACAGCATTTTTGGCTAACAATAATACAAGTCCAATTTGTGTACATCAGCATTATTTATGAATATCATATCTATTTTTCCATCACCTGTTATTGAATGTGCCTTTACGTTTATTACATGATAATTCTATTAAAGATGAAGTGTATTATTATATTTTTATTTTACTTCAGTTCACAACTATTAACAGAAATATACACTATGATTCAAGAACTGTCCCTTACACTTACAGTTACAGCTTTAATGGACCTTGCAATTTGCAACTGTTTAACTTAAAAGTTAAATAAGCATTTTGAAATAGTACTAATTGTAATGACTAAAGTATGTGGTAAATCTAAGATAATCATAAATACTGACTTCAATTTTAAATTTTTCAAAACTTACATTTATAAGAAATTTAATTCAATGAGAAGGCTTATGCCTTATTTTAACACAACATAACATTAACATGCCTTCGCTCCAGTTCCTGAAAATAAGCTATCAACTAGTACTATAGTTGACTTACCATCTCTTCTACTAGTTCTAGTACTACTACCAATATAACTAAGTTAAGTAACCCTAGGGCCTAGACTATATTATATAGCATAGGCTGCACCGTCTGACAGTGACTTGTCTAAAGCCTGAGTTGTAACTAACTAGTTGTAGTTAGTTGTAACTGTAAGGGAATAAAAAGTAGGCTTTGCACAGTAAAATATAAAATTCCCTAAAAGTAACAATAAGAAATACCAGGTTTAGTTATCTTACCATTTTGGGTGAAATCTACAGCTTCAGGTTATATATTAAAATCAAAGATCTCAACAAATACACCTCTTTCCTATGTACTCCTAATACGTACGTACGCAACGTAGACTACGGTACATCACATGACACGAGATATTGAACATTGTTACTGTGATTAGGAGCCTCGCTTTTCTTTTTATTTATTTATTTGTACTTCATATATAAAACTTTTATTTATTTCACTGTTTTAAAAAATGATTGTGAAGAAGTTTTCATAAGAAAATGCATTGTTTTTATATAATGTTATTTATGTTACAAATAATTTGGAGGTTGACTCTACTGGAATTAGTACCTTCTCTTTATGTACTATATATAACAACTTTTCTTTGTTTCAATGTCGAGATGTCGAGTTTTATGCATATAATAATTAACGCTTTGTTAGAATGAGAAAGAATTGTATTTATCATAAAGACATATTCTGGTGAAAAGTATTTTGTCCATAAACATAGAAATGCAATTTATTACTCATTATATTTTGACTATATTACTGGAGTTTAATGTCAATAAAGAATATTTTTATTTCTAATTTCAGCGACTTTATTTAGATATCAAATTAAAAAGCAATATGTTTTAAATATATATATATATTTTTTTGTAATGACCAGTAAATCGTGTCATAAATCACCCCATTGATCTACCATCTCCAAAATGCTTTCAGGCCCTTTGACGTAATAATTTGGAGACTCGTCCAGGGAAAATTGTAATAAGTAACATAATAAATTGGGGCTCATGACCAAGATATGAATCAGAGACAAAATACGATCTAATTCAAATCATAATTCAATTTATTTTATCAATTCCAACAAGATTTGATCATGTCTGATTATTAAGATTTTCTTGAATCACCCTCCCCCGAACAACTAGATAGATATAACAAAAATTAATTGTTAGAAGTTAAAAAATCAATGAGAAAAATGAGATAAAAAAGCGAATTATTGAAATAGTAGTTGATGATGATTTGTTACATAAGAAAGTATTAGAGGAATATTCCAGTGTCCTTACTAGCAAGTCGGCATTGAGTGATAAAGATAAGCTATTAGATATTCAGCTAAAACTCAAACAAATCGAGCTTGCACAAGCTCGTATCGAAGCCGAGAAAGAACAAGCTCGTATCAAAGCCGAAAAAGAAAAAGAACAAGCTTGTAGCGAAGTTGAAAAGAAAATAAACGTCTCGAGGCCGAGAAATCTCGCATTGAAGCCGAAAAAGAAATTAAGCTGAAAGAAATGGAAATTAAACTCAACTCTGATCGACCAAGGCAAAATAACAATTTTGAACTTAATTGATATATTAACGTACCACCATTCAATGAAAATGAAGTTGATAAATATATCCAACATTTTGAAAAGGTTTCCCAAACCATGGAATGGCCCACCGAAAAATGGTCACTATTACCACAAAGTGTTTTAACTGGTAAAGCACAGGAAGCTTATGCCACTCTCTCTCTCTGGAATATTGTACGAATTATGATAAGGTTAAAGAAATTATTTCAAAGCATACGAGTTAGTACTGGAGGCTTATCGCCAAACGTTTTGAGGTTATCACGAGCAAGATAATCAAACTTATATGGAATTTGCTCACAATAAAAAATATTTTTTGATCGATAGTGTAATTCTATGCATATTGGCAACAGTTTCGACAAACCAATTATGTGTAATGGAGGTATTTAAACATTGTGCACCTGATAACCTCAAACTTACTTGGATGAAAAAAAGTTGAAATACTACTGGAAGCAGCTGCTATTTACGATGATTACACTTTAGCACATAAAACCACTTTTTATAAAAAGATATTTCAGCCATCTTAGCAAAAACCTGTATCTGTTCAATCCACTAAAGTTCAGGATCCTTCTAAAAATTCAGCTCCTCTATTTCGAAATCTTCTGACAACCAGGATAAAACTTCATCAAAACCATAAAGGCATGTCTGCTATTTTTGTAAAAAAACTTGGTCATGTTGATGTTGGCCCAGCATGGCCAGGTGGCTAGAGCGCTCGACTCGCAATCTGATGGCCGCGGGTTCGAATCCCCGTCACACTAAACATGCTCGCCCTTTCAACCGTGAGGGCGTTATAATGTGACGGCCAATCCCACTAGTCGTTGGTAAAAGAGTAGCCCAAGGGTTGGCGGAGGGTGGTGCTTTCCCTCTAGTCTTACACTGCTAAATTAGAGACGGCTAGTGCAGATAGCCCTCGTGTTGCTTTGCGCGAAATTAAAAAAACAAACAAACATGTTGATATTTGAAAAAGAAAAAGAAAAGGGGCAACAACTAGTGAGTTTGTGTCCACATGTGGACGTAGTCTCACTAGATCATCCAATGCTGTTGATTCGGCCACTGATATAAAGGCTGGTGTAGTCAGGGAGGAATTTAGACCCTTTGTGGCTGTTGATTCTGTGTCTTTGACAAGTGATGCTGCCAATCCCTTACCCATTTGTATTCTACTTGATACTGGCCCAGGTGACTCAATCATTGTTGTTAGAAGGTATATTGCTTTTGGATTCGAGTTCTGCCATTGGCGAGTCTGTTATTTTTCAGGGTATTGAGGGTGGCTTTGTTAATGTTCCTCTTCATAATATTTATTTGGCATCAGATCTAGTTTCGGGGCCAGTTTTGGTTGGACTAAGACCTACTCTACCAATTAAGGGTGTATCATTGTTGTTGGGAAACGATTTACCTGGAAGAAAAGTTGTTGCTGAACCCAAAATGGATAGCGAGGCGATCACTGTTTCATCTAAGGATGATGTTGTCATTGAGGAGAATTCCGATGTGTTTCTCTCGTGTGCTGTGACTCGAGCTCAGGCTAAGAAATTAAGTCGAATATAAATGATAGACACGAATTCAGAGGATGATATTTTGACTCGTTTCAGACATCTTTTGGATCCGACGGGGATTTTGTGGATGATTGTCTTATTGACGATTCCTTGGTGAGTAACAATGATGGACGTAAGGGATCTGGTTCATCTGGTAAAGTTCCATTTGCTAAAAGTAAACTGATCGCTGAGCAA
>NW_013666104.1:33268-35877 GCF_000517525.1 Limulus polyphemus | reverse complement strand
AGAAAATTCCTGTTGCTCCTTTGAAACCTATTCCAACTTTCGAAGAACCCTTCGATTGTGTGATTGTTGATTGGGCTGGACCTTTAGCAAAAACTCAATCAGGAAACCAGTATTTGTTGACTATCATGTGCGCATACACTCGATTCCATGAAGCTATCCCTTTGAGAAACACTTCACCCCCAAAAATTTAATTACAATTTTGTACATAGATCATTATTAATTGTAATAATTGTAATTGGAAATTATGTTATTTGTATATTAAAATATATTTGTATAGAACAAAATGCATGTATTAATCTTGTTGGCAATTATGATAAATTGGATATATATCGACATTTATTTAATTTCTAAACCTAAATTATCATTTAACTTAGTTTCAGGCTATTCGAAATTATAATATGTTAACTAAAAATTTGGAGACTCGTACGGAGTAAACTATAATACGTAAATATCTTACTGGTCGATTTCTACAAACTGTTGCGATGCTGGAGTGGATAGCAAAATCAAAACTCTTACACACGGGGCAAAAACATGAACAAAAGTGATGACATACCACATTTTCAACTCAGACCAAAGTGCTAGTGCATTATCCTAATGTAATCATAGATAACTTACGACAATGACAATTCCTAATAAAGATGTTCAAAGAAGGAAACCTGCAACTTATGTCAACTTAAGTTGTGCTGAGGTACACTAATTTATCTTTAGAGTAATAACTACAAATAAGAGGAGAAACGGCAAGGAAATTTATTATGGAGTTAAACTGGGCCCTGACTTTGAATGAGCTGAAACAAGACAGGGGCTGAAGTCCCCCCAAAAATTAAACGAACAACAATCTTTATTCAATACTTAAAGCAATCAATGTAAACGTGTAACAGACAGAAGAGAGCACGTTTATTGGAGATTACCTGTCTATAAACTCTAGATCTGTACCTGAATAAAACTTGTTTAAGAATAATAGAAGATAACATTATATACAAGATTCTATAATGCCATCCCTCTCGGTGTGCAGGTGTGTTGAACGTTACAATAGAAAATAATGAAGAATGTTATATTTCCCTAAGGTATCATCTAAACTGCTAGTAGAATAGATCACTTTTTAATTCAAATATTTATATTATTTTTGTTGTTTTTTGCAAAAGGGAGTTTTCATGTCAGGAGATGAGTGTGTGGCTTAATTTCTGTAATTTTCGAAAGTGTCCTAAAATGATTGAGCATGGTATAAAAGTATGGATTATGCAGGGCTGGCTTTAGGAGAAGGCCACTGAGGCAACTGCCTCAGGTCCCGCGCCTCAGTGGCTGAGTCGATTGTATACTTTTAGTATCCAAACTCGAGAACCTAATCCTGAGTACTTGCCTCAGGCCCCGCACCCTCCTAAGGCTGGCCCTGGGATTATGATATGTCAGATGGCGAATGATTTGTAAGTCTGTTACAGTAGTTGATTTGATTATTGAGTTAGCGAGTCTTAGTCGATTTGTCTGTATAGTATCTCGAGTATTTCCAGTAAAGTAGAGAAGTCTGGGCCCGTAAATGCAGAAGGTTCACGGATCTCATATGCGGGTGATTTTCAAAATGAGTATAATGTTCGGAGCACAAAGAATGAGACAGGACATAGATCTATACAAGAAACAAATATTTCAGGAAAATTGCTGCAGATTACAATGTAAACAACCTCGTACAATACAAGGCAATACTACAATAAAGTTTATGGTAAGCAAGCAATCATATGTTTGTGTGTGGGATAAGCAAGCGCAATGAAGGCCATACTGAACAATATGCTCAAGCGAATGCATGTTCTCCTCACTATAATTTAGGCTAGCACATAGAAGAAAATCACTAAAACAGAGTGTTCTCAAGTTAAAATATAATACAATAAACTGAACCTTTACTTTAGCCGCTGCAAAATCCAAGTTACCATTCAGATTTCACCATAACAACAATAATTTGTAGTATGAATATAAACTTTTGCTCCACTATCTTATGAAGCAACTTATTCAAAATTTGCTCAATGATAAACGTAAACAACTATTCAACTAAATTACACACAAAATTCCAACTGCACTTGCATAAATTAAAATGATAATTAACCCTAAACGTCCTACAGTGGCACAGTGGTGTGTCTGAGGGCTTACAACGCTAGAAACTGGGTTTCGATACCCCTGGTGGGTAGTGCACAAATAGCCCATGGTGTAGCTTTGCGCTTAACGACAAACAAATATTCATAACACTAAACTTGTAAGAGGGGAGATTATGAATTCTCAGAGATTAAAGGTACAAAAAATATACAAACTTATTACCTGCAATCGAAAGCAACATCTTTAAGAGTTTTCACATAGAAATTAAAGTTATAGAAACACCATAAAAACAGCCTGTTCAAATGAAACTAATTCTATTATTATATGTGTATGTAAAGATCTACGTAAATTCCTCTCGAAAATCAATAGAATAGTCTGCTGAAATATGCATAAAATATCCTCTCCCAGGTTCCAACACTTTTAAATATGGCAGTAAATTCTCCAGTGTCTGATACAAGAAAACAATGACTGGTGCCAGTTAGATCAGTTAGCTAATGTGCAATGAAGATTATGGACGAGTCAACCCGCAACTA
>NW_013666104.1:25608-33253 GCF_000517525.1 Limulus polyphemus | reverse complement strand
CATAAATTAAAATGATAATTAACCCTAAACGTCCTACAGTGGTACAGTGGTGTGTCTGAGGGCTTACAACGCTAGAAACGGGGTTTCGATACCCCTGGTGGGTAGAGCACAAATAAGCCCTCGTGTAGCTTTGCGCGAAATTCCAAAACAATACAAGAAAACAATGACTGGTTCCAGTTAGATCAGTTAGCTAATGTGCAATGAAGATTATGGACGAGTCAACCCGCAACTACTGTTTAATTCTCCAACAAGAATAACCTAACCTGCTAATTTATAAGCTTGTTTTTATTCCTGCAAGAGAATCCGACAAGAAGATATTTAATCTCCACTTGACCCAAGTAACCACTGTGAAAAGTTAGAAGTTTGCTTGAGTAATGTTATATCCAACCTTGGGAATTAATGGATATTCACCAAATTTTGTATGTAGGTTTATTGCGTCGTTGCGTAGATACATGTAAATTTTCAACTTTGTACTCCTCGTTTTTCGGTTTTTATGGTCAGTTTTTTGTCACTACTTTGTTGGCTTCCCTGCATGCGTATGTGTACTGCAATGAAGCTTTTTCGTTACTACTTTTTTCGTTTTTCTGCTACCGTAGGGTATTGCATTGGTGGATCTTCACCAAATCTGGTATGTAGGTTCACTAGTTCGTTGCGCACATACATGCAAATGTTCATCTATGTACTCTTCGTTTTACGTTGTTATGGTAAGTTTTGCGTTTCGTTCCACTAGGTTGCCCCTTTTATATAGAAAATTTATTATTTTGTGATCTTAGCTTTTAAACTAAAGGAAGTGGAAAATAAATAGTACAGCTTGATATTACATTTGTTACTTTAGTTTGTATGTGAATTTCAGTTTGTCCATTAGCAAAATACTAGAGATACGAGAAAGTGTCGTTCATATGAAAGAACTTAGCAACAAAGTGAAATTGATTTTATTAGCATCTACTGTGAACTTTGTGTATATTTTACTTGTTTGGCGTAAGTCCTCTGTGCCATTATGGTAACCTTCAATAAAAGTTGAAATTTAATCAATGTTCTGGTGATTAGGTCACTCGACTCTCAATCTGCGGGTCACGGATTCGAATCCATGTTACCGAACATGCTCGCCCTTTCAGCCGTGGGTGCGATATAATGTGATGGTCAATCCCACCATTCAATGGTAAAATAGTATCGCAAGAGTTGGCAGTGGGTGAGGTTGACTAGCTGCCTTCCAAGCCTCTCGTTTATCACTATTAAATTGGGGCTGTGTAGCAGAGAAAGCCCTCCACTAGTTTTGCGGATAATTAAAAACAAACCAATCCAAAATATCCCACTTCTGACACAAGTGTTGTAACATTGTTCTTTTAAGTTATCTGGTGGAAATAATTCAACATCCAATTCATATAACAATAACAAATCAGTTTGATTTCCATCTTAAAATTTTTTACAGGCTTGTACATTTTCTAACTTGTTGTAGGCCTATATTTATCTGCATTATGCTAACGTGAAAATCAATTTACTTTTTAAAGTAACTCAACATTCATGGTAACTAACACAGATCCAAAAATATAAATATACTGACTGATTCACTCTACAATTTAGAAAACAGAACTCTCTGTTTTCGTGATGATTCACTCTTTCATTGCAAGCTTACTTAGAAAATTGACTGGCTCACCCATATTCATTATCTAATCTTTGTTCTAGATATTTTGCAAAGCCTCAGTTCATTAATATTCCTGAATATTCTGTTATAAACTCGATCTTAACGTGATTCGCCCTTTAGCCAAAGTATAAATTAGAACATAAAAAAATAGTTCAGTAAATGTACTTCTGCAGGGTTCCCGAAAGTGTTCTGTTTCAAGAGTAAATAAAACCAAAATTAAGGGTAAAAATATTTTTATTTCTTGCTTTTCAAGCTCATATGTCATGCAGTGTTGTAGCCTACATAGTGTAAAATTATTCCCAAGATTCATGGCATGTGCACGTTTTACTGATGTCACGACAGTACGTTAAGCATCCATTATGTGACATCATTTTAGTGTCTACTAACTGACAACACACTACTGTATAGTGGTGCGAATGTTTAAAACAGGTGACCCCTCCAATATATATATGTGTTACATATAAAGAAAGAGTAGAAAATGTTTAATTGGCATTTGTTATAGTGGTGCGAATGTTTAAAACAGGTGACCCCTCCAATATATATGTGTTACATATAAAGAAAGAGTAGAAAATGTTTAATTGGCATTTGTTATAGTGGTGCGAATGTTTAAAACAGGTGACCCCTCCAATATATATGTATTACATATAAAGAAAGAGTAGAAAATGTTTAATTGGCATTTGTTATAAGCCACCTAATCAGACAAATAATGCCAGATGTGTGTAGTATTCTCAGATGCATTGATTTTCCTTAGAGAAATTGTGTAGGTTTCCAGAATAACAGGTTTGCCAGAAAATTTGTTATATTTTTCTGCTCTCTGATGTACTCCAAAATAGGTAGTGAAACCCATAGATTTAATAATATAAGCTATGCTGACGTATATTATATCTATGGTTAGGCCTGCTGACTGTATGCTCTATGATATATATCAGGTGTTGATATTTATTTCTCACAGAATTGTAACTGACAGTGTTGCACAAGGAAAGAGACAAGAATACACAAATTATAACTATTAATCATAAAAAAACAATGCAAACAAAACAAAGAGCATATGTACTGTGAGCGTGTTTGGAGCTGTGTGAAAAAGATACGAAAATAACTTTATTAAAGCTTTTACCAGTTTCTATGTAACCCCTTTCCCAGTAAATTAATCAAAAACAAAGACACTAAAATAACACCTACACGTTAAAATGAAAATAAAGTAAATAATGTTTAATAAAATCCAAGTTAAGCTTAATTTTATTAGATGATTATTTAAATGGTTAACTTCTAGATAAGCTAATCAAATTTTAGTTTCTTCAAAGGCCTAGTTATAAAAAATTCGAAATAAAACATAAAGTTAAACAATACGTCAACTTAAGCTCTGGTAACCTGAAACAAAGAAAACAAAACAAAAACAGCAACGACCTATGGTGATGCCCTGCTGAAAACTTACAATACAAGAACACACAAAAATTTGGCCTTTCAGGACTGACTTGGTCTTAGATATATCAATAACTCTTAGTGACTTACTATTATGACTGTGGTTTAAATCACAGAGAAAGACGGCAAGATAAGATTCACACAGATTACAGAGTTAATGGTTCACAGTTAACAAAATACAATAAACAATACTCTGCAAGTTACACTACAATACAATATGCTACAGTGGCTAGTGATTGGTGTGTATGTGCAATTGACAAGATCTAAATGAAGGCTTTATTAAACCAAGAGCTCTTGTCAGTGCATATTCCCTTCTGCTTTACCCATGTATTCCATTGGTGGGTACAGTCTGGGATGGGATGGGCAAACTTATAAAGCAATTCCATCGCAAGGACAATCCTACAAGCGATCTTGTGGAACACCCCATCTCTGCAGTTTGTGTTGTGTGACCATGGAATTATAATATGCAAGTCAACATGGCTTGCCATTGCAGATTTGAACAGTTTTAAAGAATACTTGGTCAGGCACCACTCGTCACAGAGCAGGAGCCAAACAATGAACATAAATAAATGGGAAAAGGTACCCTGAAAAGAAGAAAAACATCCAGTCAAAGTCTCTGATATTCTAGAATGGCTACGGGCGGAAAACAATAACTAAAGAGGAAGAAAACTGTGATCCAATACAAATAGTGAGGGACAAACGTATCATGGATAGTCCACATGCCCAATTGACGAAGTACCTCCAAAGGACAACAAAGATGAAACGCCAATGAAAGGTAAGGTGTCATATTGGGTGAGAAGACATATGGAACAAAGTATAGGAGGAAGACTATAAAGAAGAAGAAGAAGCCAATTGAATGAAATGCCGAACCCAATTGACAAAGGAGGAAGAACACGAACAGAGTACAGCTGCCAAGGAAAAAAAGAGGTGGGAGAGGACATTACAGAAGAAAGCTGTGCAGACAATGTATAACAGAAAATAGCATGTACAGGATTATCCAGATCAGAATGAGGATAAAGATGTGAAACAGAAGGAAGGGAAAGTAGCTAAATGGAGGAGTTATCCTCACGAGCCACCTAAGTGTGAGGGAGGAAATTGATCCAGAGAAAAAAGATATGTAGAAGGATAAAGAGTATGTGAAACATAGATGGAAAATAAACAGACCATCGACGTCCACAGGCGAATAGAAGGAAGGAAGAGATAAGATATTGTGATACAAGGAGCACTGGTAGAGAGGTTCGAACATAGGTAGAATGAGGCAGTGAAGGGCCACATTAATATCCCCATCCGGAAAGGTAGCCCACCATGGTGGACAACAAATCCAGAAGGAACACATCCACAGGTAACATGTATGAGAGGAAAATACCTGCGGGATCGGGAAAACTAAAGGTGTTGGACAGAATTGCCCGAAAATCCGAGACAGAAGACCCCCTGATCCAAAAGACAAGAGAGGAAATCTGCATGAAGAAGAACAGTGGGTTGATCAAGGGAAAACCCTGGACCCAGAAACCATTGACAGAATGTCTATTTGCATTGAGAAACTTCCATGTAGGAAATGCAAATGAAACAAGCCAGAAAAAAATGCTATCCATCAGGAGAAGCTGGATCACCTGGTCAAAGACCAGAGAAAATCCAGGCATGAAGACAAAGGATAGGAAGGTCTGGATGAAACATAGGTGACTGAGGATGGTGAAGAAGGGACAAATACAGGGGAAAAGGTAACAGAAACCATAACTGAGATGGCCAAGAAAGAGCTATCAGAAGGACTGAACACAGAGTGTCAAGGATGAATAAATTCCCACAGAGAAAAAGGATAGACAAATGTGTAGATCCAATCCTGGCTGAAAACATCAATAGTCAGAGCAACAAGGCGAGGAACCAGATACCAAAACCAAGACAATTTGAAATCAAAGCCACTGGAAAAACAAAAGAATTGAGAGAACACTCCATTGAATAAATGTTGTCTGGACAGGAATCCAATCCACAACAAGACTGAAGCACCTGCAACATGACATGCAATGATAGGAATATCGAGCATGTGGCCTAAAAGAAGAGCCAATGTATGAATACATTGGAGAACAGGTGTCATCCTGGTGATTGAGATAACCAACCTGAAGAAAAGTCAGACTGGATCATTACCAGACGATCTCTGGCCAGATGGAGAAAATGAACCAAAACACGACCTACAGCAAGAGGTTCCAGGACATTGATAGGATAAAACCTCTTGGCCACAGAGCAAAAACCCCCAAATCTTCCAATTGATCAATCCATACCCCATCCCCAAGGGATGCATCCATGAAATGTGGAAAATTGGAAGAGGAAGTGGGATACCCACTTTTGTGTGAGTTATATCTAACCACCAACGCTGATCGACGACAAGGGTAGGAGGAAGGGTATTAACAGCCGACAAAGGATCCCTGTGAAATTCTACTGGTCGTGAAAAGCCCACAAAAGCGCCCGCACATGAGCCTGACCTAATGTTACCATTGAAAAACACATCCCCAAAAAGTGATATAGCTTTGCGAGCAGTAATCGAATCGAAAACCCATCCAACAAAGTCAAAAGGAGAAGGGCGGGTCCAACTGAGATCTGTGTGTGTAGAAAAACATCCAAATAAACAAGATATTGGATAGGTCGCAGTAAGGACTTCTCCAATTTGATTAACAGCCCACTAAAGCTTCCACCAGGAGCAGCTGATAAGTGTAACAGGTGGATTCCTGTTCGGAACAAGCAAACAGTAGCCAATCAACCAAAGAAAGAGCAAAGCACAACCCAAGAGCATATAAGTGATGAACAAATGTTTTGAATGCCCAACAAAAGATACAGGGCAGAAGCAAGTCTGAAGAGCAGTGTGCAAAAAAGAGAAACCACCCTATGGAAAATAAATCGAAGAAAGGGTCGTGAGTAAATAAATATCAGGATATGCAAATAAGCATTCGTGACATTCCTCTTTGTCATCGGTTAACCTAGAGAAAAAGCCCAATTAAGGGTGAGAAACGACTCCAAGTAAAACGGGGCAGATTCAAAATTAGAATGAAGCAGGACAAACCTAGTACAGGCCACCACTCTCCACTTTGGCACCTGGATAACAAACAGCCTGGAGAAAGATGATGAACAGGTGCAACAGCCTGTAGAGACAGAAAATCTTGTACCACCTCGGACAGATGTAGGCTGGTGGCAGGATCCCAGGTCATGGGGAAGGGAAAATGTACCAGGGCCAAAGGAGGTGGGGAAAGGAATTGGATGACAAGTCCTTCTGATAAAAACAAAAAAAAACATGGAACTGTAGTGAAAAATTGCCAGATGGTAACAATATAGTCAAGCTCCCACTGGACCGGAACCCTCTGAGTAGTCTCTGGTACAATTGGCGACATGCCCATCAACGTTGAATAAAACGACAAGATGAGGGAACAGGGATGGGTAGATAAGGACCAGAACAGGACAGGAATAGAAGCATGCCATGGCTCCAACTGAGAAAAATGTGCAACCAAAGTGGAAAGGGTCGAGTATTGATACACAGATTTCACACGAGATTCCTAAGTCACAGATACATGATCGAAAACATAACACCAAAGAAAAATATAGAAATCCCGAAAAGAAAGATGCGGCAAAAGTACCCGGGACAAGGTCCCACCATGACCCAGAAAATCCCAACTCCGGTGAAACCACGTGCGTGAAGCAAGAGCCGAAGACGACAAACGATCCAACATGGAAATAATAAGGAATCATAGAAAAACGGAGAATTGGATAACACTAGAGGTATAACACCCAAAGTGGGAACATGAACCTCAAAATTCATTGTAGAATGTGTTTGATGTAAAATATGCGAGATTGAGGAAAAAATAATAATGAAAAAATCCCACTTTGGCAATTAAACTATTAAAATCATGACTTACACGAAAAGCACCAAAATGTAAAACGTCTCAACAGTAGTGATAGTGCTTCATGGGAGTATGTTGTACTATTATTGGTGGAGGAATGACGCATGAGACTCATTGGAATCAGTCAATTCCAATGGAGTGAAGATAGAAGGCTTGTGGCATGCATAAAAAATGCGTATAGAGGGCAGCACTGAACGAAAATAGCTATTATGAGAGAGGAGGTAATGCACCGTATCGGAAGAATATTAGTACACAGTTTTACTTGTTTAGAATATATCATTTTAAAACAATTGGTGTGTGTGTTGTCTGTTTATTGTTAAATTTATCGTCTCCAAGTCACAGACACCTAGTGTAGAAAAGTCCTCAGCCCACTCATATTTTAAAACCCCGACACTCTATTATACTGTTACGTCTCCGTTTGTTAATTAACTTCCCGTAACTTCGTTCCGACGAAACTTAAGCGACACAAGTTCTTTACTTAATAAAACTGGTTTATTCTTTCCGAATACAACTTTACCGATACACTTATTCTCAACAGTCGCGTTATAACAAACTATAATAACGAACGAACATTAACTACAACAATACGTCTATCTCTGACTGCAGTTCAATTACTCATTGACTATCTACACACACATTACCTTACCTTCCGCGTCACGTTTTCCCCTCTTATATATATACCAGCCTACCCTACTAGTAAATA
>NW_013666104.1:8490-24659 GCF_000517525.1 Limulus polyphemus | reverse complement strand
AACGTTGCGTCACTGTAGTCATGTGACTGCTGACGCAACAATACTAACATTCCAAGGAACAATCGATTTTCTGCTCAAAATAGGTTATTTTTATTCTTCAAACATAGAAAATGTATTATTTAAATATGTGTTTTCAAAATTTATATCATTTGTAGCTGGAGAACTATAATTTGTGTTTAATGGCACAATTTTTGACCATACTGACAGTGTTAATATTGTGGTATTCAGGTACACTGGTATCTGACAAATAAAAGTACCTGCAAAATGCAGATTCAGAAAAGCACTGCAGGGAATGATTATAAACTTGGACAGCAAAGAAAAGAAACAAACAAAATCTTTATTCACAGTGAAAAATACATTGTCAACTATTTCACTTATTTGCTAACCTTAAATTCTGTTATGGCTTTAATTGGATGATGTCCTTCTTTGAAAACACATCTACAGAGGTAAAAACAATTCTAATTTATTGTTACATTCAAACAAAACGTGAAATTACAGCATCAGAATCCAATGCTGCATTAGTTTGCAATTGTTCAAAGTAACATTTCTTGGGAAGAAAATCCCTAATTCATATTGTTTTCTTTCAAATACCTGAACCACTCATTAAGATAGGCACTTTCCTTCATAAGGGATTCAAACACACACCAAAGTGATACGAATTTCTAGCCATTGGTACATGCAACTTGATTAAAGTAAAAGGCTTTGTACATTTATGACATCACAATATTCATTTAAAAAGAAACCCATAACACATGCACAAAAAATTTAGAAAAAAATGTACCTGAATATATATATATATATATATATACATACACACACACATCTGGACATATATTTCATATTAGTTATGAAAGGATGAAATTTTTGATTATTTTTGTCATTACAGTTTACACCTGCTATGATTAATTCATTCTGAAGTTTCTATGAAAAAAAAATATTCAAAGAGTGTTTTATTAAATTCAAGTCACTTTACTATGGAAGATATGCAAAATGTGGCAAGTTCTGAAGTTTGATGTACCAAAAAAACCAACAGTAATAGTATTACCATTTTTTAGGACAATTGTCACAGTATATAGGAAAGAAGTTAATTTTAACTGTAGGTAGGGTTTATCTACAGATTGAAATCTGATATATATATTTAAGCCCATTGTAAGAATTTAAAAAAATCATTTCATCTAAATATACAAAACCTAAGAATAAATATTTCTTCATCATCTATAAATTTGAATGCTTCTTGTATGAAGAATACGTGGGTTCTACAACTAGATGCTGTCGCCTTGTATAAGAAAGCTTACTCCTGGGTAATTTTTAAATTTATACAGCATTGCACATGTGTGGCATTAAGGAAAACTGTTACAATTAGCCAAGTCAAGGATGAAAACCAATTGAGAAACTGAGGAACTGACAGCAGGATATCTAAAGCCTATATTAAAACAATGGAATTTGGGTATGCCCCTTACCTTCAATTTGTACACATTAAAGTATACTTTTCATGTCAATATATGCTTACATTTAAGACTTAAATGTTTTGATTACTTAAATGATTTTTAGGTGGTAAGTTTTAAGTTTAAAGCTTTTGTTCTTGTTTTTGCATACATTTATCACATACAAAAAAGACAACTGAAACTCTTATAGCCAACTGATATAAAAATACTTTTTTGACCATTTTGACTACTTATTGTATTCCACTTTAATTAAAATGGTATGCTTGTGAATTTCATTTGTGCATCTAAAATAACATGAAAATACATACAGGAATATTGATAAATTGTTAAATAATATTCATAAGACATTATTAAAGGTTCTAATTCTTTATTCATCATATTACAAAATAATATTTTTACAAGAAGATCCATTCCAGTTTATAAATTATTGTGAAATATATTTTGTTAACCAGCACAACATTTATGAACAACAAAGCTCTCTTAGTATGTAAACAGTGCTTTTATAAGTATGAGAGAATATTAGAAATACTTCACTTTCTTGTATGTTTATTGGAAGTAAAAGTTGTTTTTAAATAAAAACATAAATATCTAAAAATGTCAAATCAACTGAAGAAATATAACAACAAATGTGATTACTTGGTTTTAAAAAAAACAATGAAAGTACACTTTATATGATAATTCTAAGATATTAAATCAATAATAAATGCAAACATGTGTCATTTAGATAAAGCCTACTAAGTATACAGAGTTAGTAACCTTTTCATACATTGTATATGTAATTGCCAACAGCAATATCAGGAATATAAATAACAACAGTGTAGTATATGTATGGAACCTTCAACAGCTCTTATACTCACAGTATATGAAACATGAAAGATTTAAATCTTTCGAATGTTTTAATTTCCATACATTAACTTTGAACCCAAAGTAAAAAAAAAACTAAGAAACTCAACATAAAATAATACATACTCATGCATAAAAAGAACAAATTGTATTGTTTGAAGATTGACCTATTTTTCTTTGAACACTAAAAATGTAGTTATTTATGGATAAACCATCCATATGCATGAATACTTCAGGTGCAAAACTTACCCAAATTATAATTAAACTTCTTCTGGAGTTTATATTGTTGTAGAAACATAAAAAATCATAAAAATAAATATGATTTTTGATTAAACTTGAGAAAATAAATATTAAAATTTCTATCCACAAGTGTTAAAAAAACAAAGAAAGTAAAATTGAGTTTAAAGTGTATTCACTTAGAATTCAAATTTAATTTGGACAAAAGCTTTGAGCTAAAGTACACAGTAAGGTTAGTATCTATCTTAGACTCCTTTAAAAAATTACATAATTTGCTTGATATAAATTGTAATATTTCATAAAGTGCCTTTACTCAACATCTTGCTCTGTATCAAGTTTTAGTTGTACAAACAAAAATTAAACAGTTCATTCATGATGCAAGCAGTTAAATGCATATTAAAAACGTTTACAAAAACTATATTTTACTTACAAAATTTATAGTCTTTTGGACTTTTAACATTAGAAAACAACTGAAGAGAATAAATAGTAAGTTATATAATAGTTGTGATTCATTTCATCAAGTACGAGTCAACAAAAAATAACTAACATACTGATAAAATTATTGTAGTGAAAGAACTTGAAAATGATTTTGTCATCATATAGTTGATTTTTTTGTAAAGACATATGTTGTAAAATTTACTAACAAAAGTAAAAGTTTTTTAACAAAAAATTTCCAGCTCTCATTTAGGCTTAAAGAGTGACAATTTAATGGTCTTTTTTTTCTTCTCAAAATACATATATATTTTTTTAATGTTTTCAGTAGCAAGCACTTAATATTTTAATTTTTTTTGTTTTATGTATTATTTTTCATATATGAGAACAATTTACCAGCTTATAGGTGTAGCACTATTGAATGAATGGATACTGTGGAAGTAGAATAGTCATGTAGAAATTGATTTGTTGGATTCAAGAGCTGTATTGTCCCTGGTCTGCTCTACAAGGGACATGTGGAAAGGGGAACTTGAAAGAGAGGATGGCCAACATCACAAACAATTCTTCCACCAGCAAAGAAGAGACCCATATACAGTGTTCTAGCCAATAAGCATTCTGCAAAGAGAATCACTTCCCCAAGGAAATTGAGAGAAAATATTTCTTACACTGCAGGGACAGTCATTGCAAGTGCAAGACTTGGTATGCATGAGTCCAGTATGAAGTTCCACTCTGCCATGAATGTTTTGAAGCATTCCACACCACTAAAATTACACAAAAAAGAGGTTCACATATGTTCTGACTTCAACCATGTATATCCCAGGTTGTAATGTATTTCAATTACCTTGTATAAACAAGTTTTACCTTTGCTAATGATCACTTGTTTCACTTATGTAACCTTCCTCAAATCAATCAGACTTGTAGTATTTGAACCTGGTGTTTGAACAAATACTCTTTGTAAACGTGTTTGAAACAAAGGCTTTCTTCTTCTCAGTAAAATGAAACAACATTTTTATGATGTATTCTAAGAAATCAGTGATCACCATCCATGCTGGTAACAAAAATAAATCCTTCTATCTAAATCAAACAACTTCTCAAAGACAGTATAAGTGGGTTTGATCAGAAACTGGAGTAATAAATACATTTATTCTGTATTAAATTACCTGGTTGGGAAAAATTATTCATCTGAATATAAGAACTAACTTTGTATGACTTTCTATTTCTAAGTTGTTTTTTAATATCAGTTATTAATTACTTAAATTACCTGCTATAAAAGTTACAACAGAGAAGTTTATTTAAGTACTTTTTAATGAATCTTACTTTTAAATAATGTAATTGTATAATATGTGAAATATTTTAATCTAATAATTATCAGTCAAATATTTATTCAGATTGGTCTGAAAAAGTTATTTCTCTATGCTGAATCCTAAAATATATCTATTTTACTACATCATGTACAGATTTTTTACAAAATGTCATAATGCATAATTTAAACAGTGGGTAAAGGTTGAAGAGTGTAATATAATGTTTATAGATTTATTTAAACAGTGGGTAAAGGTGGAAGAGTGTAATATAGTGTTTATAGATTTATTTAAACAGTGGGTAAAAGTTGAATAGTGTAATACAGTGTTTATAGATTTATTTAAACAGAGAAAGACCACAACACATAGTTTTGATACTAAAAGATATAGATTTCACAAAAAAATCAGGATGAATAAGGATGCATATTTGTTTGATGTCAATGTACTTTCCTTTTCTTCAGTTTGTTTGTATTTTTTGTTAATAATAATAAAAATGTTCATTGTGGTAAATGAAATATTAATTTGATCTAAGTAATAGATTTTTTTTCTGAATTTGTAAAAATATCCTTACATGATAGAAAAAACTTAATATTATTTTAAAATTTGTGTAGCTGAAGTATGGAAAATCCATTATTAAAACCAAAACAACTTTTATGAAGTTTAAATTCACAGACCTGTGTAATAAATTTCTTTTCAAAAATGCTTAAACTTGGTATATTCTACTAGATTTCCCCAAAATGGATATTTTTACATACCATACTTTTCCAATTCTTTTATCAAGATTAGTCACCTCCTATATTTAAATATGAAAATAAACAAAATAATAATTGGTGCAAAACCAAGAACAATACCACAAAAGATTGGCAATATTTCATGCTGTGATAATTTTATACACAATATTTAGCACCAAAATAACATTTGTATTTGGTGTCTTTACCATTGTTAAATACCTTATATAAACACTTAAAATTCATAAAGTGTCTGATGCTTCATTTGCTTTTCGAGCTTCATCTAATATTTCTTTGGCACCTTTTTCAAGCAGATAATTAGCAAGATCAAGCCCAAGTTTAAATGCTTTGTTTAGCAGCTGTTGATTAAGGTGTGACACAACTACTCCACAAAACTCTTTGAGTTCTTCCTTCTATTAAAATAAAAAATAACATACACATGTTATACATGCAATTAGAAAGACATGCAAGTTGTGCCTTCTTTTTTTTTACAATTATCTATTTTCATTTATTATCATTATACTTTTCAATTAATTTTTTTGCTTTGAGTTGACCAACTGCTCATTATTAGAAGTTCTGTTTTTTAAAAGTGTCACATTTTTTTAGAAATAATCAGAGATAAATTAAACTAAAAATGTTTGCACATAAACGTTACGTGCTACAAGATGTATAACCTGTTACATATGACTACCATTCTGTATCTTATTACCTGAGGCAATAAAAAAATAAAATCTTGAGCTCATGAGGTACACATCTAATTTAAGGCAAACAACAAAACTGATATGTGGCAGTACAAGAAACACCCTTCCAAAATTAGAATATAAAAACATTTTCATAATTCTTCAAAGGTGTGTATAATTCTTCACAACTATGTCTTTTTTTTTTTCTTTTTAATTTTGTGTTAACAAATTATTTCTATTTTAAAGTCTAGGTACATCAATTTTTAAACCATAAAAAATAATATAAATTATTACAAATTGTTTAACAGAACAATTAAAAGGATTCATATATGTACCTTTCATTTTTTTTAACTTGTCATTTTAAATTGGTATTCAAACCTTTAATAATGCTGGCAAAGAACTAAACATATACTTAAAACATCATACTTATGAAAATAAGAAATCACAGTCTAAGGATACATAACTTTAGAACATTAATACAAATGCTGAATTTATAGTATAAAATATAAACTTCACACTAAAGTTTTTTTTTTATATATTTTATATACAGTTATCACCATGGAAGCCCTCTAGTTGAAAGAAATATTCTTCATTTATTTGAAATTTGAACTGTTAGAATACTAATTATTTTACAAAATCAAAGGTGGAGAAAAAATACCTCCTGACTGTCACTTGGTTCATTCTCTTTTTCTTGGATACATATATCAGTCTCAAGGCAATGAATAACTGCTTTAGCACCATCTAAACTGAAGACACCACCTTGAAGAAAGAGCTGAAAATAATAGAACAAAAATGTTATATATACACATGTAATGTTTTTGTGGTCATCATGTTTTTATCTCCTGTTTCTATATTTCATAACATGGGCTTTTAAGCTCAGTTGCATTATTTTTTTTTGCTCAAGTTTAAAGAGTTTAGGTTCACAGCCCAAACTATAATCTTACCATTGTCACAATCAATACTAAAATGTAAGTTAATTCAGATCACCACTTAATATTCATGTAATACTATTAAATGGGTAAAAAAATAAACTGCTTTGTCATTTGTCTATATAGATCATTATATTTTATGGAAATTCACAATGGGAGTTAATAAGCAAATTAAACACTATATGAAACTTATCACTTCAATTCAAAACATTTTTTCTTATATATATGTAAATAAGGTTATGTTGCTTATTATTAAGAACATAATTTTTATACCTTTCCTTTTTTAAAAGAAGAATAAACACCAACTGGCACACTACATCCACCTTCTAACTTCTTGAGGAAGGATCTTTCTGCTATACACTGTAGAACTGTGTCTTTGTCTGTTAATGGTGCCAGAATGTCTAAAATATCTCTGTCATTGGCACGAATTTCAACAGCTAAAGCTCCCTGACCCACTGCATGCATACAGTCCTCAGGAGGAAGAGTCTGAAATATCATGATGTATCAATAAATCAGTGATATTGCATTTTATAAATGGCATTAGTGTTGTATTTGTCTGAGTAATTTTTACATAGTATGGATTTTAGTGTGGTATCCAGTTTTTGGATGAATTCAGTGGTTACTGGAATTTTGTGTTTAATTTCAACTTTTTCCAAATGTTAGTTATTTTATGACCGATTTCTGGAATGTAAGATATGCAGCAATATAGTGTTTTGTTGTTGGTTATTTCCAAGGAGGTTGTGCTGCTGAAGACATTATAGCTTCACTCCATCACCTGAAATTGGTAAGTTAGAGAAGCCATGCATCTATAAAAACTTCATTGAACTGATGCTTTTGGTATTATAAGTTGCAATAAAGAATGTACTTTTATAAAAATTGAACAATGAAATTTCTCATATCTGGTATCAATAAATGCACAAGACCTCACTTGCATCTTTTCAGGAATGAGTCCAGTTCAAAGCAATAAAACAACGAATAAATAAAAATTCCACGAGTACAAAGTAAGAAAGAAACAACAACAAAAAATTATTTTTCTACACAAGATGAACGACACAAGCACAACCAACTAGTTAGGACATGACATACATTATAGTGAATGATTTTAAAATTTAGTTATCTAAATTACCTGTCACATACAAAAGCCATCAATCTGATTACTGTACAGTTTCCACATTCATGTTCAATTGCTTGGAATCTAACACCAAACAGCATGTATCAGTAGTAGTAGTAGTAGTAGTAGTAGTAGTAGTAGTAGTATAATACATCATCCAAGAATGTGTTTATCCATGAAATAGGATCTGCTAGTGTCCAGGTGTAGTACTTATACTATAAGCAAACCTTACTTAACCAGAATTATGTTTAATGTAGTCAAAGAAATTGTCTGATAAACCATTTCTTTAAAGATGTATAATGCTAAAGCTGGTAAAGTATTGTAAGATATATTTTTAATGTTGTAATTTAAATGCTACCTAGAAGGAGCTGTGGGTCGTAATGATGACATTAAGATCAGAAAATTTAATAATATAGGCCTAGAACATTTAGTAAAGTCTAAGAATGTGACGTAGTGTTCTAGCACATTTGAAACTAGATTATAAACACAAGATTCCATAAAGCATTATTAGATTAGTTAGAGAGTGAATTGAAAGATAGTCAAGAATATAGTTAAGAGAATATGGAGTTATTTGATGACAGAGAGTGAACCAGTCAGTTTTAACCATTGTGGTTACTTTCTACAAGTAAATTAGGTTGTTTTACATCAGTTAAAGTAATTTTTAATGTAGGTCTACAACAATTTTTGGCAGTGTACAAGTATAAAATTTTGTAGAAACATTAAAGGAAGAAATAAAGTAATTTATTACTGTTAATAATTGTTAATTGGACATTTAATTATTGTCACAAAATAATTGAAAAGAACCAGCCAACAAAATAACAATGCCACAACAGTATCAAAGTCAGTTGCTTACAATAGAAAAAGAAACATCAATATTCTATAACATGTTTTATACTGAGCTAGTTATTAACAATATATAAAACTACTACCAATCTGCCAGGAGTGTTTAATTATACCAGTTACCCTTGACTAGGAATTGGACAAATAGTGGTTTTGGCACAATTTCAAATATCTGGCTTCCAATATCTGATCAGATAGTAGATGTAGCTATACATATTGAAAATGTGTCACAGGCATAATCTACCTTTCTATTATAGTATAGTATTAATGTAGTTACTTTGTCAGTGTTTTTTGAAAATTTAGTAAGGATGTACAGTTCTGCATAAGTGAGCATCCAATTCAGGCCCTCACGGGAGTATGGCATGTGGTAGTGTGAAACAGAGCTTTACACTCTGATCAACCACTAATATTGTTGTTTGGACTGTGCTTGCTGTTGCTGCAATCACATTTTACATATGGTGGCAATATACTGTGAGTGTATGATATTTATTTAAACTACAAGCTAACTGTATTATGGCTACCAAGGCTCCTACTCCATGATATCATGGAAATATTACAATGTTTAAAAGCCAGCATAAAGCACCAGTGAGCTAGATGATACAATACCTTTTACGTATGATGCACACACAAGTAGTATCATGCCTGCATAATGTTGAGAGATTATCAGTTGATGGAAATGCTAACTTATCTGATTCATCACATCTGAATGGATACTTGTTCCATCTTCACCCGACTTGGATAATTTTTTATAACTTGGACGTTATACACCATACAATACAAGGTATTATAAAATTTTTAGAATCTATAGAATTTCAATTAAGAATGAATTTGTGAGTAAACAGGCTTAAAGTGCTCTAGTATTAAATGAATGACTTTGTTTGTATTAACCTGGAAAAACAAGAAGTACAACAAATACCAGTACACAACAATTTATCCCATACAGGATTCTTTTAAGAGTAACATATTTAAAAACATTATCAGTTACGCTGTTATGTTCATCACATAATCACCCTAAATGGTGTGTGTGTATGTGTGTATATATATATATATACACACACACACACACACACACCTCTATCTAACATTTCCAATACAAACTGAAAACATCTATAATATATCATAGGCAAAATATCTTATAAAATTTCTACAAACACAAAACATCTGTAGTAATTAACAATCTAGAATCAAATAATGATTGTACATCCAAGAGAAATTCATCTGAAAATTTACTAAACATATTATAGATGATGATGTTATTTTAAGAATAAAGGTGAAAATCAATCACATTTTTCACTTAAAGGTATGCAGCAAATATTCAATTCTGAAATACAAAAAACCATCTAAATTGTAAAAAAATAAGTATTTGATGGAATTCAAACAGGCTAGGATGGTTTAACCTTTGGTCAATGAAAGGAAACAATAAGTAACATAAATAACCACGTACAGATTTGCTTTCTATGATTCAAATACAAATGTTACTATTGTATAAGCATTCAAATTAATAACATAATACTGTTTTTTGCATTACAGCTAAATTAATGACACAGAGTAAGCTTTTCTAAGTATTGTATAATATACTTAAGAAATTTTTAATACTTTTTTAAGAGTGTGGGAATAGTATCATTCTGTAATACTTACGGCAGATATTCGATTTTTCCATCCCATTCTCTGTAAGCCTGCATTAGCAAGAATCAGAGCACTGTAAGTATTGTTTTCATCTAATTTTCTTAGTCTCGTATTTAGGTTCCCTCTCTATGTAAACAGTTAAGTTGTAGAATTTCATTTCAAACACCATTTTCTCTCTCTTTCAAAGAGAAGTTCATTTATAATTTTGAAAGATTTCAGCTAAACCACAACATGCTTTAGAATTATTTATAATTACATAACAAGATAACTTATTCAGACAAAAAATTTTGTTTAATGACACATATTAGTATTGTTTTGTTTTTTTATTTTGTGCAAAGCTACTCAAGAGTTATCTGAGCTAATTTTGAAGTGATATACTAGGAGAATGAAAGCCAGTCAAAACCACCCACCACCAACTCTTGGGTTACTCTTTTACTACCGAATAGTGGAACTGATATTCAACTTATAACACCCCCATGGCTGAAAAGGCAAGCACGTTCAGGGATATGATTCGAATTCATGGCCCTCAGATTGCAAGTCAAGTGTCCTAACCACCTGGCCATGCTAAGCTCATATGTTAGTAAAATAATGTACAAAGTAAAAATTAACATGTTTGTGGTAATAGAAACTGAAAAGTAGTACACCAATAAAACATCTATTTATTTTACAATCTACATCAATTTGTTTCTATGATGCACCATGATTTAAAATTTACAAAAAATTCCTAAATTTTCACAGTTTAAATACAGTGAATGAAAAGGCTATATAGGGTAATGCCAAATATTAAATAAACTTTTTAACTTATTCTTTTCTGCATATATCAAAAGCAAAAATACAGTTTAGGGTTTTTTTCTATATAGCTGATGCAAAAGGATACAATATTCTGGAATAGAAGATGAGGATAACGACGTCGCAATTGGGCAATCCTCCGGAGAGAACTTGTACCAATTACACTAGTTAGAAAATTATACAAATTATCTTACATATACAAACCAACACACAAAACATGAAAAGCTAACTATAATCTGTGGAAGTGAAATGTAATTTATTCTTTTTCATAAAATTTCACATATAATTACTTCAAAATTACTACTACTATTAATTTTAAAAATAATATTTTCATTTAAAAAAAAGTTTTAGTTTAAACATGATTGAAACTGTAAAGGTAATCAATAACATTTCCTAATTATAGTTACAAAATTTATTTTTCCAAAATATTCTACAATGAATAACTACCCATACTTTATCCAGTTTTTAAAATATCAAATTATAATTTAAACGTTTCTTGACAATTTCTGTACTTTTAAAATTAAATTGTCTTTCCCTTGTTTTTCAGTTACAGAATATAATTCAATTTTTTCACAAGTTAACTGTAGTTAAGGGTTTATTCCTTGAACAGGATCAAAATCTAATTTCCCTTTTAGTAGGGATTCAACTATATTTGAAACATCATAAAAATATTCTTTAAGTCTTAATTTCCTATTGAATTCCTATATATATATCTTCTACCAGCTATTGTTTATTAGGTTTATTTGTGGGAGTAAATGTTAATCTTTTTTCTAGTAACCAAATTATTTTCTGTTAAAATTAACAATTTTCAAAAAATGTTGACCTTGTTATCTAAAAGTTTTTTGGAATGGTATCAAGAACTTCAATTTTAATCCTTAACTTTTCCATTTCTAATCTTGCTTTCACTTTCTTTGCTTCATTTGAGATAGCTTTATTAATTTTTTCATTTGAAGGGCATTAATGGGGGATCCTCTTGAATTGCATTTTCCATAACTTAATTAATTTTTTAGTCTTCAATCTATACCAAAATGCAAATTTTCTTTCTTTCAGAAAATCTCTTATAGTGCTGTTTAAATCACACAAAATACCATCAAATTCTGTTCATTTTATTGTAAAACCAGCAAAACCTTTAATACTTGTTATTGTTAATCATAATTTTTTGTCACCCATTGCTTTGACTACAACCTACTTAAATTGTAAGTAGGTATGCAACTATTGTGAAATGAAACTAGTGGATGAAATTATTTTAAATCTAAGAAAATGTAGTTTTTGAAAAATATGATTTTTTTAAATTTTGATTTTTTCTAAAGCAATGCTTTTCTCATGCCTTTTTTCTTTTTGCACGTTCCCTATCCAATATGCAAAATCCTTATAATGTCCAGATAGTTATCAAATGTTTATTAAGATAAAACATAATATTTTATCTGTTATTTTCACTAATAAATATCTGTATGGGTTTGGTCAATTTGACTGATCTCATAACCACCATAAAAAGTTAGGAAATAAATATAAATTATGCTTTTTTAGAATGACTATAAATTATAACTCAAAAACATGTTTAAAACTAAATAGCTTAAATCTCATAACATTTTACATTTATATATATTTATAATATATATATATTAATTATTTTTATTATACTGACCTTTCAGCCATGCTTGGCTAACAATATAGAAGTTACCATGATGCAGCGCACATGCACTCACGTTACCATATCCAATAATATAAAACTGACCTTTAGTCTCTACAAAGTGACCTGTCTTGGCTGTATTTTAGAGGACTAGTATTTTGTAAAATACAGTCACATTTCAATTATTATACATTATATATGTATATAGATTATTATTATTTTTAAACTTATTTTTCTTAAAACACAGAAGCAAACAATTATCTCTTCTAGTTATGACCTTTGTACTCAGTTGCTGCTTGATATAGGTTGCTAAGACCTTTAAAATTTTGCACGTGGAGGATATGAAATGAAATATTTTTTTTGGCTTTATGTATACAGTTGAATAACCAAAAAATCATAAATTAATATATCAATACCATTGAATCCCACTATAACTTATCAAGCTTAGTTACTAAGCTGTATTTCGGCCTGGCATAACCAGGTGGTTAGGATGCTTTATGTATAGAGTTGAATAACCCAAAAATCATAAATTAATATATTGATACCATAGAATTCCACTATAACTTATCAAGCTTAGTAACTAAGCTGTATTTCGGCCTGGCATAACCAGGTGGTTAGGATGCTTTATGTATACAGTTGAATAACCAAAAAATCATAAATTAATATATCAATACCATAGAATTCCACTATAACTTATCAAGCTTAGTAACTAAGCTGTATTTCGGCTTGGCGTAACCAGGTGGTTAGGATGCTTTATGTATACAGTTGAATAACCCAAGAATCATAAATTAATATATCTATACCATAGAATTCCACTATAATTTATCAAACTTAGTAACTAAGCTGTATTTCGGCCTAGCATAACCAGGTGGTTAGGATGCTTTATGTATAGAGTTGAATAACCAAAAATCATAAATTAATATATCTATACCATAGAATTCCACTATAATTTATCAAACTTAGTAACTAAGCTGTATTTCGGCCTGGCATAACCAGGTGGTTAGGATGCTCGATTCCCAATCTGAGGGTCGTGGGTTCAAATCCCCGTCCAACCAAACCTGCTCCCCTTTCAGACATGGGGATATTATAATGTGATGGTCAATCCCACTACTCGTTGGTACCCCTAGAGTATCCCAAGAGTTGCCTTGCCCATTACTGTATGAGACTACTGTCGAAAGGTCAAAGTGAACCATCAACAACTGGCCCCAAAGAACTCACAGGAGATGAAGGAAAGCCCAATGAACAGCAAGAAGTTTCAAGAAATTGACATGAGGAGAGGACTTGGAAAGAGACCCTCACCCTGAAACCTTTTGAGTGTTGAGATACACCTTCTAACCACAAAGAGAAGCATCCCTAAAAGGTGACATTCCAGATGAGGAGGAGGAATACCCATGCTATTATTGTTCCAATCCAACCACCAGGCAAAGTTGATCTGCAAGGAAGGGAAAAGGTAAGAGGGGCATCTAAGGGATCCCAAAAAAGTCTCCACTGGTCTATCAAAATTCACTGATGATAACACGTGAGGGCACGACCAAGAGGAATGAGGAAGAACCTCTAATGCAGTAGGAGAAGAAAAGGATGAGATGCTGCATAAAAGACATTCCATAGCTTGCAACTGAAGTGGAGCAGGTAGGGCCCATCAGAAAAAAAAAAAAGAGTTGAAAAACACAGTGAGATGAATCAAAAATTGTGTGGGTGTGAGAGAAGACTTCTCCTTTTCGACAGGCCAACCCACCATGACAGCATCCTGGAAGAGAAACTGAGGATGTCGGACTGAATTGTCTTGTGAGAATTCAAGAAGCAGCCAGACCTCCATATAATGGTGGAAACGAAGGGCCCTGGAATGAATCAGGCAGACAAAATACAGAATCCTGAGGAGGAGAGAAAGAAACAGGATTGTGAGACAAAAGAAAAAGAAAAAAATGCAAGTAGAGGAACACACATATTGAACTGACTTTCAGAACCCATGGATTGAACACCAAGGACCTCCAAATAGGGCAAATTGAAGGAGTCTGACACCCCCCCCCCCCACAAGCCCTGACCAGAGAAAGATGACTATGGGAAAAGGTAATTGAACTATCAGGGTCCAATCCATACCAAGGGAGAAGCAACACCAAATGCTGTGAGTCCAAATAGGGAAGTCAGAATGATGGTAAACAAAGGCATGATTGTCCAAAGTATATGGAGGTTAAGGCATACTGACCCCTGAATGCAAATGCTCCTCAAAATGACTTGCATAAACCCCAATATCTAGGGAAGGAGGAAAAAAACTAAATGATGACCCAAAGGCTCATCCCCAAGAAGGGCAGGGGTGGAATATAGGAATTGGGAGATAAGGACAGAATATAACATACCTGAATGATCAAATCCACAAGAAGTCTTAGAAAATCCCCAGAAAGGACACACAAGTGGCATATTCAGAAGGAGCGAAAAAGACTGTCCAAATCATAACCTTCCCAAACACTCTTCATAGGACAATCCTCAGTTTGTTCTAATTGTTACATGTAATTGGTAAACTCCTGACAGATTAGAGCCCTCATTTCACGGGCTGAGAATTGTGGTTTCAACCCATTGGACACAGTTGGTAATCCTGTTGCTGCAGTAACAGCAGTTGTAGCAATGACTACCCAAAACTGCAAGTGTATAACTCACAAAATTAAAAAGATATATAAAATAAGGCATAAAACTCCACAAAAAACAATGAAAATGGTAAATAACAATGCAACTGAAGCATAAAATTTAAGAAAGTAAAAACTTGTGGATAAGCGAGTCAAACTGTGATTGAAAACATGCCTATTCAAGAAGACTACTAATCGAGAAATGATTTACCCAATCACCATGACACAAGGTTTTAGTGTCTTATATCCAAAATTTTGTTGAATTACATTTTATTTATGTTATACCAATTTGTATAGCATAAAATCTTAGCTAATAATCCATATTTCAGTAGTACATAGTTTAAGTTCTTAATTCTATAATGCAATATTTTAAAAAAATCCTGAATTTCTAGTAGTGTGACACACGACATTTTCTCTACATATCTTCTCTTCTTTATTTTATCCACCACCCCTCCAGTAGCTAGAAAATTAAATGTAAATTATTACTATAAAATTCTCATTGCTCAGACAAACCATAATTTTTATAGCATTCAATATTGTTTGGTTACAGAGCTATCAAATAGAAAATCAGACCCCCTCCTACCACATCCTCTCTCTCAGGATTTGTTAATAGTTCTCTCATGTTTAATTATATATTACCTATTATCAACAGAAAGTCAATGTTTTCATCTATTAAATGATGTATCATGTGTTCTGAACAGATAATCGTCAATTTCACTTGTAGTACAGGCTTTGTTCCCATGGGAAAGGTAACGACTAGCTTGGGTGAATTTGTAACTGCTCTTCTCACATAGTTAGAAAGCCAGAAAAATTTTGCTTGTTAGAGGAAATTGTCTCCCTCTTGCATGTTATTATTCGATCTCCTTTGGTGTATTATTTAATTAAATAAAAAAATTTTAATGCACTACTACCATTAGTATAAAAAAAAAGTAGAGTTAAGTGTCATCAATAGTCGACTGCAAA
>NW_013666104.1:0-8431 GCF_000517525.1 Limulus polyphemus | reverse complement strand
AAAAAAGTAGAGTTAAGTGTCATCAATAGTCGACTGCAAAAAAAAATACTCAGGTAAATACTTTATTTCTTGTTTCATGATTATTCTTTTTTTATTATTATAAAAGTAACTAAAATGTAAAAATAGGGATTTCTTTAGGTTAGTTAAGGTTAGATTAGGTAAAATAAAAAATAATAATAATATAATAAAAATATTTCACAAGGCTCACATGCGAGCAGCTCGGAGTAGCTCATGGGTAAAGTAATTTGATAGCATAACATGGTCTGCACATTCCTCAAGTGATTTACAACTTATAATGGGGCAAATAGTAGTTAGACACAATTCAAAGGGCAATAAAATAATAAAATTTAATTATAAATAGATGTATACTGTTAAGAGTTTAAAGCTACTTAGGATAAACGAATGTACTTTCATGTTACATTTGAAGTCATTCTAGAAAGAAAAAAGGTTAATTTAGATTTATTTTGATATTTTTGTATTTATTTGGTGGTTATGAGGTCAGTCAAATTGACCAACTGCAAATAGAGTTAGAGCAGAGAAAATAACAGATAAAATATAAAATTTTACTGAAAAGAAACAACTGAAGTGTATTTCGGAGGTTTTAGAAATTTTTGAGATGAAGAAAAGTATTTTAGTCTTAATATCAAAATCACTTTGCACACAGACTATTCAAAACAAATACTTGATATATTCACGGACAAATCTTTTTTTGTATGTGAAAGACTTATGTTTACTGAAAGACTGCTAAATTTCGTGAACATATACAAACTATATTAAAAGTTAGTAGTATCAAATTTATAAAGACTTTGAACGAGTACAAAGAGGTCATGTGGCTGGTAAAATTGATCAAGCCCATATTAAGAGAGTTAACAGCTACAAAATTAGAGAGAGTGATAGGTATGATAGTCGTGATAATGTCACTCCTATTGGTGGAGGGTTGCTGCACAATAATTTACATGTTAGTATTGAGATAAGTGAGAGTATCTGGACTATTGACAAGCAAAAACAGAGGGCAGTATAAGTCATGAAAGCTCTTTGTGAGAGGGGTGAGATGTAATCTCAGAAATCTGTTCTATTACTTAACCTAGAAATTTCCAACAAAAGCATCTGGCTGTTTTAATCTATAAATTCTTAGTTAAACAATTTCAAATACAATAATTAAAACACCATATTACTAAAAGATTGGAAATAATGAATATTCCCACCAAATCACGCCAGTCTTCTCTGTTGTGTTACATATTTTATGCATTAAATATTGTTGTAAGATATATCTTTAAAGTTGCAAATATAATTTAAGCAGCTGAGCAAGATTATTTTAAAACTAGGGCAAAACATGCTCCTTGTCAATCACAGAAAAACCTTAGTCAAAGTTTGTTACTAATCTATAAGAAACAGTGTGGGGACCAAAAATGTTAAGTTCAAAAAAATGCATTAAAACCTATACACAAACATCATGCTATTACAACAAACAAAAAATGGTACCTGCATAATAAAAATTAATAATTTTTTAAGAAACATGAAGACCGTGAAAGATATAAAATTTAAACATTTTACCAACAAAAGTTGTTAATGTAACTTCTTAGTATATATTGTGCTGAACAAATGTATATGCATATTCATAGCAAGAAAGCAATTCACATGTATACCCTTTTTAATTACAATGAAGTTGAATAACAAAAATGACGATTGAGAACTAATTTACAGCTCACACTTAACACTATCTCAATTCTTAGCTCTATGTCACTAAACTCTTGTTCATGAGAAAGAGTATGAAAGAAATCACATATGTAGAACTTAACTATTTAGCTATAATGTAATCTCATTTCCATATCTTTCACAACTCATAAACTTTTATGTATTTTGAATATTTCACTTCAAGCTTATGGCTATGTTTGATTTAAAAACTTGAAGCAAGAGTACTGCACTTTTACATATACGCTTATACAATAAAAATAATTTGCCAGTGCTCTAGTAAGAAATATTTGTCTTACTAGAATTTTAATCAGATAATTTTATCTTAATGTTTTCTCTCTTATAATAAGGAAGAGGTCATTTTAAATAACATTTATTTTTATGTCACTTCTTAAAGAAGATAATATGATATAATACTTAAAAAAAACAATTGATCCATATTCTGAAACCATAAGTTTCACCCTCCAAATACAAGGTTAAATTCTTCCATCAAGAATATTACTGAATATTATATACCTTTCTGGTTGCAATGATGCAAGTGTTTTGTTCTGGTTATTTAGATGTAGAACTACAGCATCACTGGGATCTTCTCGTCTGATGGGAAAAACAATTTATATATGTATATATATTATATATACTTTGAGAAAAATCACCTTTAAAAAACTATGGTAGTAATTTATTTACTTGGCGATGTTTCAAGCAATCACTCTTTTTCAAGCCAGAAACGAGCCTATCGATTAATGACAGTAACAAAAACATTTTGAAATGAAACAATACATAAAAACAGAATGTAATAAGAGATATAACTATGAGAATTAAACAATACAGTAAAAACAATAAAATAAAGCTATGATTAAAAAACAATATTAAAAATTATTAGAAATTTAGAACAACTTTAACTTAAACATTTTAAGATAATATAAGAAGGGTATTTAAAAAATATATAAAAAAGCTGAACTGTTCATTAATACCCAAAGGACTTAAACAATCCAAATTAAAAATTATTTCTTTTTCGATTATGGTTCTCTTACTGGTGTTGGTAAGTAAGGTAAGTACTTTAAAGTTCTCAAGAGAATGATCAGCTTTGTTGAAGTGCCAAACTACAGGTTTATCTTGATCTTTAACCAAGATGCCACGTAAGTCTTCTCACATTTGCTCAGCAAGACTTAAGCTTGGTTCTCCTACAGAGGTTTGGTCACAGTTGTTACAAATAATACAATAAACTACCTGGGGTATCTTGACAACAGAAGTAGGTGGTGTGTTCATTGTCAGATTGTCATAACTAATGTATGGTGATTTTCTTACATTTTGAGGAAAGTAAGAATCTCTCATCCTATACCCTGAGTTACGATTTGCAAGTTTCTCGGATTTTAAATTCTTCATTGAGTTGTAATGTAGAGAATTCAATTCACGGACTTTCTTATGAATGTTACGTGCAATAGCTTGATCAGTAGATTCGTACAATCATGTGGAGAGGGGTAATTGAATTCGTTACGTATCACAATTTATTCCGGTGCTGATAGCACAGTTCAAATGAAAAATTTTCTCCTTTGGAACAAAATGTCCTTAATGTATCTCGTATCAAATCAATAGAACATTTGGTCAGTCTATTCTCTATCATAGCTATATCATGTGGAGAGGGGTAATTGAATTTGTTACATATTACAATTTATTCCGGATGAGCCTCCAATTTATTATGTAACATATTATAATTTTTAATAGTCTGAAACTGACTGAAATGTTACTTTAGATTTAGAAATTAAATGTTGATACGTATCCAATTTATGACACTTGCCAACAAGATTTATACATGCAGTATTTTTAATATAAATATATTTAGTATACATAAAATAACATAATCTATAATAATGGTTATTGCAAATAATGATCTACGTACAAATGTTTTATAAACTTACAAATATTTAGTCCTCTATCTAGTCTGGAATTTCTTTGATATCTTATCGAGGGTTCATGATGGGTGAAATAATTTTGAGTAGATGTGGATACAATTCATTAAACAGGCAGCTAGCTAGCTCTGTGTTCTTCAGTTTTTGCCAGCCACATGCCAATTTATCCACTGCTGAAGTTATATAATGTTTTCGTAAAAATACTAATGTCCAATGTGAATCCTCTGATGTTAAATGGATTGTAATATTCGAATTCTGTAAATGTTCCTGGCTAAGTATCTGAAGTTCCCGATTAATAAGCATTATATCAATCACAGTTATAGCTTTCGAGGTTTATAGCACACCAATAATATATAATGTCTTTTGGCATGGTGCATTTATAATTTTCTACAATTTTCATGAATAGGCAGGAATTTCACAACACTGATTTAACAGTATAAGTTATGTATATTTTAAATATAAACTTAACTCTTCCAGCTTGTAATGATTTTGTGCTTGTTATAGTTTTCATGCTATAACTTTTAAATTAGTAAGGGAATGTTAACGAAATTTGGCAGATTATCAGTAAATATTACAATGTTTTCAGATAACAAAATATCTGATTTTTTTTATTACGTCTTAAGGTTTGTAGAGCAATGTTTCTTTCATGCCTTTTTTTTTCACATTTTGCCTATCTATCATGCAAAGTAATTTTCATTCTAAGATTAAAAATATTTTTATGCAGAAGATTTTGAAATTTCACATATGAAATCTTTATAATGTCCGGATAGTTATCAAATATTTCTTATGAAAAAACTTTATATTCTATTTGTTATTTTCAGTAATTAATCTCTGTACAGGTTTGGTAGATTTGACCAATCTCACACCCACCATAAAAAATTAGGAAATAAACATAAATTATGCCTCTTTCATTCTAGGATGAACACAAATTATAACATGAAAACAAATGTTTAGACGAAATAGCTTAAATCTCATAACATTATACATTTATTATTTTTATTATATTGATCTTTCACCATTCCTGGCTAACAATACAGAAGTTACAATGATGTGGGTCATGTGCACTCATGTTACCATATCATATAACATACAACTGACCTTTGGTCTGTACAAAGTAACTTGTCTTGACTGTGTTTTAGTCGACTAGTATTTTGTAAAATACAGTTACATTTCAATTATTATACATTATATAGATTATTGCTATTTTGAAATAAGTTCTTAAAGTTATTTTTCCTAAAACATAGAACAATAAATAAAGAAGTAAAGCAAAGAATTATATCTTCTAGTTACAACTTTTGTACTCTGTTGCTACTTGACATATGTTGCTAAGCCTTTAAAAATTTTGCCATGGAGAATATGAAATTTTCTTTTTTTAGGTTTTATATACATTTGAAAAACTAAAAAATTATAATTTATTACATCAATACCATAGAATTCTACTATAATTTATCAAGCTTAGTAACTTAGCTTTATTTGGGTCTAAAAAAATATGAAATTTAGAGCAGACTAAAGACACAACCTACCTCATTGAAATCTTGATTTAAAAGAAAGAAATGATGCTAGGTACGTTAGAAAGGCTTAGAAAACTACTGGGGAGACTTTCTGAGCATTCAATTGGTTATTCACATGTTATATATAGAAGTAAGTGTATATAAGGGAGCATTTTCAAAAATGGAATGAGGTGGGCAGGGGGTTAGTGTGTTTGATTCAGTACGAGTGATATCTGAGCAAATAGAAAAGATAAGAGATTCTTATTTTAAATTGTAGCTTGTAAATATCGGTAATTTGAAATCCTAATTCATACGAAATTATAGACTTTGTATTTTGACATCACAAACATTATACATATACACATAAACTTATCGATTTGATGTATATTGCTAAGCCTTTAAAAATTTTGCACATGGAGGATATGAAACAAATAGTTTCATATACTTTTATACACAGCCTACCTCATTGAAATCTTGATTGAAAAGAAAGAAATGATGCTAGATACGTTAGAAAGACTTAGAAAACTACTAGGGAGACATTATGTAACATTTATGCTTAAACTTTAGCAAGACCATAACAATGGTCTTGCTTAAGCCTTTAAAACTTTTGCACATGGAGGATATGTTATATGTGATTCATAAGATATTGAGTGATCAATTGGTAGTTTGAGTTCCTAATTCATACAAAACTGTAAACTTTGTATTTTGACATCACAAACATCTAATTTCAACCAGTGCTGCTTCACCATACCACCTGACACACAAAAATCGATATTTAGCTGTATTTTTTAATACTTACTTTTAAATTAAGAAATTAAATAACATATAATACTAAATTTTGAATTATAATCAACAATTTGATACCAAACTTATTGACATAAATTCATAAGATAGTAGTTCAATAACATTTTGAATGCAAGTCAACAAATGCAATGACATGGCCTTTGACACATGGCCCATCATGATAGGGTTAAATATAACCTACATACTAATAATAAATGTCCAAATTTAGCTTTCCAGAACTTTAGTTTAAATCATATCAGTAATTCTAACACCAACAATGTAAACAATTCAAAACTTCCAACTACATGCACCCAACCTCACTTCAACAACCAACACCCTCCTACTTCCACTGATCATCAACACATTCCCCTTAAGCTTACATATCACCCATTCAACATACAATTAACATGTATATTGTTTGACAACTTCCACGTCATAACACAGGACAATACAATTGGTCACATGTTTTCTAAAAAAAACTGTAATTTCTTATAAATGAGACACCAACATTGAAGATTTAATCGTCCATAGTCAACTTCCGAACAACATACAACTATCATATGCTACTCAAGTTGGTATGTACAGTTGTCAGAGGAGCAGGTGCAAAAAATTGCCCTTACATTGATCATAGAATATCTCTTAGAGGCCTTAAATCGATGTATTCTATGAATAACCATTTCACCTGTATATCTAAAGAGTTTATTATATATTTGTAACAGCTGTGACCAACTCTATGTAGGAGAAACCAGCTGAATGCTCACTGAATGTACATGAGAACACTTGCGTAGCATTTTGATTAAAGGTCAAGGAAAACCTGTAGCTCAGCACTTTAACAAAGCAGATTCTCTTGAGCATTTTAAAGTACTTGCCTTACTTCATGCCCCCTCCAACACCAATAAAAGAACTACAGTCAAAAAAAGAAATATTGGGTTTGTTTAAGTCCTTTGGGTCTTAACCAACAATTAAGCTTTTTTATAATTTTTTTAAATACCCATCTTTCAATATTTCTATATTCAATCACCTTCACATTTTTCTACTTACACATACATGTATACAAATGACAGTGTACAGATGTATACGCATAAAAGAATGCATGTGTACAGATGTAAAAATGAAATGCCGAGATATATCTAATGCTGGCATTTCGATATAAAAGTATGCAGATACACTGGTTTGAAAATACAGAAATATAGATTTCAAAATCTCAGGGTCAAAAACTTAATGTTTTTAGGTAAAAATAGGTAAATAAAGATGCAGGCGTATGGGTAAAAATAAACATATATAGGTATAATAATGTAGGTGTATAAACATAAAATAAAGATGCATAGTTAGAAAAGGCAGGTGTATACAAATGCAAATCCCTGACATTCATCTTTATTAAGTCGAAACATGAAAAATGTTTCTCTCATATTGTAATTGGTTGTTTTAATGCTTGAAAGATGCTGGTAAATAGCCACACGAAACAGATGTTACAGAAGACCACTTGGATCAAAGAGCAAACTTAAGCTCTCCATCTACCAAAACACCAACCAAAGTATCAAAACAATAGTAAATGTAACCTTTCAAAAAAGTTTAGAATAATTTAAACCAATAACACACACCACATGATCAGGCAAATAATTTTACTTACTAGTTTATGACTCCAACAAAGAAATAAAGAACAAGTCTGTGTTTAGGCTTCCAAAGTTTCAATCTTCTGTGTCTCTAACATTCAAATTCCCACTTAGAACCTTTTCATCCAAACAGTAAAAAAGTACTAATCACAGGCTGGTTTGAGAACTTTAATTGACTGCAACAGCCCCTTAAAAAATAAAAAATATCATAAACTGGGATTAATATAGAATTTTAGACAGAGCTTACCAGTGGAAAGAAAGAAAAATCAAAGAAGCTATCTTGATCAAACTACACCATCCTGCAATTAAAAGAAGCAATAGTTTATACATCAAAAACCTTTAGACAATCACAACTCAACAAACTCTATAGATATGATGGCATCACAGTCCTACTGACAACATCAGCCAATCATCACACCTGCTCAACCTACACAACTTGAAATGTTTTTGGTCCCAAAGCTCTCAATTCAACAGATGATTTTTAGCTTTTATTGACAATCACATTGATAATTTGCCTCCTTTCTTTTCCCAACAAAATCAATGTTCCCCTCAAACAAAAAGTAAGGTCTATCTTAATTTTGATACCCTAAGTGCAATAGTTATTACATTTTTTCACTTTTCAAATTAGTAGAGGGTGCTACGGAATAGAGAAAAAATTGAAAAGTTAAGCTCTTATAGATTTTTGAAAAGTATTTAATATTAATATTATAATTTGTAGTAATTTGGGTTAAATAACAAAATAATAACTAGATTTAGTAAGATTGGTAAATACAAGTAAGAAGGTCAAAGTTTTACTACAATGTTAAATTAGGCTTAGGTATACTTCCTGGTAAATCATAAAACATTGTTTTATTAAATAAGTACAATCTAAAGACTACTTTATTGTCTCGTCATGTTTTTAGGAGTAACTTGTTTACCTGAACTTAGATCCATCAGTTTAAATTCA
>NW_013666103.1:559700-569921 GCF_000517525.1 Limulus polyphemus | reverse complement strand
ATTTTTCTCCATCTGTTGAGAGATAACTGAATTTCCAAGTATTTTTCTCCATCTGATGAACATTTGAAAGCAATTCTCTTGGTTGGATGAAGCAATTCCAAAGCAAATATTGATGATATCTCAAAAGCTAAACGCCAGTTTCCCAAACTTTTTTTGCTGTTTAGTTTGTGAGAATCGGATATGCGCGCACTGGGTGTGATATAACTATCTCATTGCTAACGTCGCCTTCTTTGATAACTTTTTGGAAAATAAACATGTTTGTTGTCTTTATTTTTTGTGTATTCTCTGTATTGTATTGAACAAAATGGTTACGCGGCCGCGCTCGTCATTCTCTCAGTTATCTGGCCCGCTGTGAAAAAAGTTTGGTGACCCCTGATCTAAGTAATAAATTGTATTTTTTTACAGAGGCACAAAGAAGAATTGTATACTCACAAACGTAGTAGCCACGTTTCGAGGAAATTCTGCAGCAATAATAGTAAAACTCGAAGTAGTGAATGCTGCGGATCCTAAGCCTTCCACAATCCGCACAGCAAATGCTAGTGCAACGAAAGGGGTGCCATCTGGTGATCTGTCGAGTACTCTAGAAACCATAAAGTCGACACTATTACCTTGAAACTCGTTAAGTCAAGCAAATGTAAAAATAGAAATGTGACACACAAACTTAAAACTGTTATTGGAATTAAAAGCAAGTGTTTCGTAACTATCCTCTGGACCAGAACTGTCAAGTTGAATACCTCTTCCCACTATATAAGCTCCCCAGTGGCTCAGAAGTATGTCTATGGACTTACAACACTAAAAACAGCGTTTCGATACCCGTGGTGGGCACAGGACAGATAGTCCATTGTGTAGCTTTGTGCTTAAGAATATTTCCCCCCACCCCCAGTGGCACAGCAGTTTGTCTGCGGATTTACAATGCTAGAAACCTTGTTTTGATACCCGTGGTGGGCAGAGCACATATAGCCCATTGCGTAGCTTTGTGCTTAACTTCAAACAAACAAAACAAACCCATTTTATCTGCTGTTCCGAGTAACTCTATTTTTTATGTCTCTTCTCGCCACCTTATTTTTTTCTCTTGCTAAAGTTGATCTTTCCCCAGATTCTCAAATCACCAGAGCTGTTTTTTTTTTTTTTTTTTTTTTTTTGTTTCAGAGATAATTTGAAAACGGGTTATGGATCATAATCTTAGCCTATCCTCAAATGAAATACATTTTAGATAAATATCAAGTTTACACATGCAATAAACAAGTACCAGCACATTGGACTAGACGATCGCTTGCCTATGAATGTGTTTATATATGTTTTTATTGGCTTGGTTTATTTTTGAATTTCGCGCAAGCTACACGAAGGCTATCTGCGCTAGCCGTCCCTAATTTAGCAGTGAAAGACTAGAGGGAAGGCAGCTAGTCATCACCACCCACCGCCAACTCTTGGGCTACTCTTTTACCAACGAATAGTGGGATTGACCATCACATTATAACGCCCCCACGGCTGAAATGGCGAGCATGTTTAGTGTGACGGGGATTCGAACCCGCGACCCTCAGATTGCGAGTCGAGTGCCCTAACCACCTGGCCATGTCGGGCTCTAATGTATGTATCTATTACAAAACAAAAATTTAGACGTAGACGTTGATGACATTTGTATTGATGGTTTTTTAGTTCATACATTATTTTATTTTGATGTCTCATAGCGCAATTAATTATTTAGAATTTATATTAGGAGTTGTATTATATTTTCTTTATTTTATTTCCCTTTTGGACGACATGTTTGAAACACGTGCGCCAAGTTTTCTATATTCGGCACACACATTTTCCTTTTAATTCAAATGTTCCTAAACATATAGACCAACATCTAGCCAATATTTTAGGCCCAACTACAATACCTAATAAGAGGCGCTCTATAATAAAACACACATAACTTTTTTTTCTTATTCTTAAGTATTATCCAGTGTCCCAAAAACCTAAGTAATCAGTAAAGGTTTCATATTGAACATTTTCTTCAAATCCTGTGTATCCTAGAACAATCGAAGATTATAAGACATCTCGAAGTCTTATTTTGACACACGTCGTGAGAATAGCATAGGTAGGCCCCCTGTGAATCTTTGTGTTTAACAACAAATAAACAAACGGGTACTTATAAAACATATTCCACAGTCTTTACCTTTCCCACACGACGTAACTTCTCATAACTTAACCTATTTCGCCCCCCCCCGATGGGACAACAGTAATTTTATAAACTTACAACTCTAAAATCTGAAGTTCGATTCCCCAGAGTGGACACGGCAGATAGCTCAAAGTGGCTATTGTATCTACCGTGATGTAACTGATAGTATTTCGCCTCCCCCAGTGGACCAGCGGTAAGCCTGCAGGCTTATAACGTTAAAGACCGGGTTTCGATGCCCGTGATGGGCAGAGCACAGATAGCCCATTGTGTAGTTTTGTATTTAACTGATTGTATAAAAATACCGAACATACATATCACAGCGGTCTTGCACGTGCCGTCACAACATCAACCAATGTCAACAAAAGAGTCGGTAAAGCTTTACATGGCGCACACACGTCATCTTTGGCAAAATATAAAGATCCAAAACTACAGATATTTCGTTTTTTCGAGATATATTTCTTTATGCACATCGCTAAGATTATTTACAGTGTCAGATAACACAATATTATAAGTCAAAGACAGAGTAAACTTTAGATAGACCACGGGACTTTTTGACGTCGGTTCAAGGCCGGCTGTATCTAATCCACTGACAGTAACTTCAACTATTTTCTAGTCTTTGTCAATAAAGATAAAGTAACACCTGAATCTTAGAATTGCTCTTATGCTCAGAAGCAAACAGTTGACCATGTAAAGTGTAAACTGTCTCAATGAAGAGTCAAAACAGCAGCAATAAATTCTGAGACTATTCCAACTGGTCTTACTTTCTTCGGTACCGAAAACTCTGTACTAGTGAAGAGACTCAGATTTGTACCCATCCATTCAAGCACGTGAGACTTCGAAGCGTATTTTTCGGCGTTAAAACAGAGAGAAACAGGTTGAAGATAGCGCCTCTAATGACACATAAAAAAATATTTCTGCAATATAAAACGATTACTGAAATATATCAATGAACGTTCCTCCCCAGTTGGCCTCATTCAATGGATGATTTTATCAGTTGTTTATTACAAACAAACTTTGGAAGTAGGTTAACAACATATACATCAAAACACAAGATCCTAGCAATAACGTCACTTGGTTAAGAAGAAAGGAAAGCACTAGGTGAATTGAGCTCCCATTAAACCATCCCATAATAAAGGACTCTTTGATGTATAGTACAAAGTTCTACGCCCCTTTAACCTCACGCCAACTGACTAACGCGCTATCGTAAAAACCATAATACGAAAATAACATTTAAAAAAGTGGGTGGCAAAATAATGAAGTCATTTCGAAATTTTGTTTTAAATGGTCACTTTGTTGACATAATCGGAAATGGGAAAATTAAGTGTTTAGGCTTTACTACATTTAATGTGCACATAAAGAGAGGCGTCTTTAACCAATAGATTTTCAAGGCTTGGGCCTAGAGTGCAACAATCTGAGGGGCACATATTAGGGAAAAAAAAAGTTTCAAAACATTTTTTATCTCAAAATAGATTTAATTTTTAATTTTCTTAGAATAAAAACAAATTTCCACCAACTTAAATGCACTGTAATTTGTTGTTCTTCTGGTGTTGATGTATAATTTTCCTGGTAAGTCATTCAAACAATGAAGGGACACACCTAAAATTGGGGACCTAGAGCGTTAACTAACTTCCAATACGCCCTTACAAATACTCAAAACTAAATTTAAGAACAGGTTTCATATGTACAATAAATTGGTTGTCCTGTTCCGATGTGTATAACAGGTGTTATCGGACTGAAACATTTTGCTCAACCCTTTAATATATGTTGTATACACAAACATATTTAAGAAAATAAATGAACCATTTTTCTAAATACTTGGGAAAATTACAGATAAATCAATCTCTGTCTTGGAGATTGAAACTCTAGTGTTTGTGTTATCATCCAAAAATTGAAAACACTATCACTGATCCTAAAGAAACACTTTTACCTCCTTTAAAGCTCCCCAGTGGCTCAGAAGTACATCTGTGGACTTACAACGCTAAAAACAGGGTTTCGATATCCGTAGTGAGCACAGGACGGATAGCCCATTAAGTAGCTTAGTGCTTAAGAATACTTTAATGTTCTAATTATTTCGTCTTGCTAAAACAGTGTTGTGAAATTCTTTCATTTTAATTTTAATTATTGGCCCTTCAGCTACACCGTACTAAACAAGTTTAATTATTTTAAACATATTAAACGCCGGATTGCTTCGTGTGTTGTGTGTTCGTTTGTTATACAGCACAAAGCTGTACAATGGGATATCTGTACTCTGTCCACCACAGGTATCGAAACCAGGTTTCTAGCGTACTAACCATCTTAAATATTTTAAACATTAAACGCCGGCTTGTTTCCAGTTGTGTATTTGTTTGTTATAAAGCACAAAGCTCTGTCCGCTGCGGTATCAAAACCAGATTTTTAGGGTTATAAGCCCACTGACTTACCCCTGAACCACAGAAAAGCTAATTTTCAATAAGGTTGTTGATTATATTTTATTTTATTCTAACTATAAAGAGTGTTGGACTTTCTCCTAGTTAAACTTTATTTTTTCCTCCCACCCCCGCTGGATCAGGGATAAGTTTATTGACTTACAATACTAAAATTCGGAGTTCGATTCCCCGCCGTAGACAGAGTGCGGATAGCCCATTGTGTGGCTTTCCGCTGAAAGAAACAGACCAAAGTTTTTATCTTTCCAGTAAAAGAATTTCCAGATGTATAAAGTACGCTGTAACTGTGTGCAGTATTATACTTTCTCACGATGCTCTTTTTGACATAAGATCTGGGATGTCAACTTACGAACACAAAATCATCACTTACCCGAACAAAATCGACGTTACTCCAACAACCAATATTCCAGCATTTAGCATAAACTTTGGTGTAATTAGCGCCATCTACAAAAAAAAAACATTTTATCTTAAAGTGAATTTTTAACATTATTTGAATAAATGATGATTGAGAAAAATAACAATATTTTACTACAGAGTAGAACGGTTTTAGTTATTTATTTTTTGTATTGCTCACTAAGATGTATTTCACGTTTCGAGGTTTATCAAGGTCATACGATTACTAATTCATTACAGGCGGTAACAGCGATCCGTGTTTTTATTTCAAGCTATTAAACATCCACATATACCTTATGGCAATTTACGATTAAGACACGTTGTAATAGCTCACGTCGTTTCAAAATATCTTTGTTCGATTCGTAATTAGTTATATTATGTCACTACGATCATAAGAATAGCATAAGTGCTTGCACAATCTATTTCTGCATAACAGTCGCGTTGTAATATAAGACGTTCGTTTCTTTGATTGGTTTGTAATTTATAATGTTTTGTCACGATATTCATAAGATTGGCACAAGAGCGTTTGAAGACAAATTTCAATATAATAACTACTTTTTCTTCTAAACTTTCTGTCCCCCGGTGGGACAGCAAGAAGTTTACGAAATTACAATGCTTTAATCCTGGGTTCGATTCCTGCGGTAAAGACAGAAGATGGCCCAAAATCTTTTCTACGTTTTCAAGTAGAGTTTCTCAGATACTTTCACGTGTTTAACTGGAATATATCTTTCTTTTTAGACATTTTCGTAACTTTATAATTATTCTTATGAAACTGGAATCAATAGGAATACACTAAGTAGTGATATTTTTCACTGTTGTGATTATAAATACATATACATATGAACGATTATCAAACCAGTTTAAAAACACCTACTAATTTTCCATATACTGGAGAAATAATGAAAACTGTGAGTTGAAACACCCCGAAGACCAAACCGTATTGTGTTGGAGTTGCTCCTTTCATTTCTGCCTGTTGGATGAAACACAGTTATTATAACTATAACACTTATATAAAAACCAGTAAATATGCAGTCATAAAAATATAATTTTTGATTTACAAATGCGTTCTTTTTTTTTAACTGCTTTGCTATACTTTCTTGTAGCTTGTTTATTTTGTTTTGAATTTCGCGCAAAGCTACACGAGAACTATCTGCGCTAGCCGTCCCTAATTTAGCATTGTAAGACTAGAGGAAAGGCAGCTAGTCATCACCACCCACCGCCAACTCTTGGGCTACTCTTTTACCAACGAATAGTGGGATTAACCGTCACATTATAACGCCCCTACGCCAGAAAGGGCGAGCATGTTTGGTGGGACGAGGATTCGAACCCGCGACCCTCAGATTGCGAGTCGAGTGCCCTAACCACCTGACCTTGTAGTAGAAGCCACACATGTAAATGTAAGCTAGCAGAATGTATTTTTTAAAGAAAATCACTACAGAGTAAAATAAACATTAGTTACGATAATGTTTAAATTCACACTAACGGAACAACACTAAATATAAACGAAAACTAGTTTCCACATTTCACATGTTCACTTCAATCCAACGTTCCGTATTGTTCCGTTAGTATGGATTTAAACTTTATACGGTATTTTGTATTTACCTATTTTCTAAACTTAGTTGGTTGATTTTTAAACACGGATTACAAGTTAACTGAATCACTGTACTTTTCGAATACTGATTTTTTTTCATTATTCAAAACAAACGTGGGAGGTGATTATCGTGTAGGGCGCGGATCGAAAGGTCCAGAGTTCGAGACGTGTGTAAACTAGTAAATATGATCCAAACTTTCAGGGTCTTTTCGGCGACAGATGCTATTCGCTGGCTGGCTGTCTTCCCTCTGGTCAGTATTTCGAGATTGGAGACGGCCATATCTTGAACCTAAAGGTTTCTGCAATTCATGTTGAGAATTTCAATCCCAATTTTTCATTGCTTAATTCAAGCTCCTAAACACAAGTATCGCTGCTTCTGTATTTCTTTGGATATTGAACTTCCCTCCTGCTTGAATCACTGACATTCTGACCAATCACACACACACACACAAGACTTTTTATGTTACATATGCTTTAATGTTTTACTATTTCATCATTTTTGGAGGTAAAAGTACAACCGTTCATTCTATCTATTTTAACATTTGTTACTGGCATATTATGTTGATCAGTTGCTGTGAAGCGCATAATTACACATTGGCCTATCTGTTCTCTGCCTACCATGGGTATCAAAACACGATTTCCAGCGTCGTAAGCCTGCAGACTTACCGCTGAGTCAAAGGGAATCTTATGTTGGTTACACCAACAAACGTGACAAGAAGCTTACCTTCTTTGTTTTATATACATAAAAGTTCCGTGTATTATGTCCAAATAAAGAAATGCTGCTTACGAAGAACCCTACAAGATTAAAAGCTCATTCCCACACTAAGTTTCAAGAAAAACTTTGTTTTTAGAAAGTGAAAAATGAAATGCAAATTTTTCTTATTTTAGGGTCTAAATTGAGGCAAACGGTCAAATTCCCATTTTTATTCACAAATTCTCTTTGTTAAAAGTAATGAATTGTAATTAAAATAATTTGGGTTTTTAGCATGAACGCTGCTTTATATTCTTTCTTCGGCTATTGTTACTTGTTTAATTATAATTGATTTGTTTCTATTGTTCCAAATTATATAAAACTATTATTATCAAGTATCTTTGGTCGTTTCTATTATTTTCTGAAATACAGTTTGGCCTTGTTCGTCAATTTAAATTGAGTTTAAAATACAAATACCTTATTATTATGTCAATTTTACGTGCCCTCCCTATTTTACCTCTTTTGGAAAAAATGGCGCCTGAAGTGAAACACAAGAAGCAATACAAAAATTTCCAAAGGCGAGCATTATCAAGACCAGCCACTGGCGTCGGTTTCTTTTCGGTTTTGATACTTCCTTGCCATCTTTTATTGAAATTAACAATGAAGTTTCTTCGCACGATATCTTCGAGTACTCACGTGATGCTCCAATAGCTGGCATTGTTTATTCTACGATACAGAGAAAAAAAAATCATTTCAACAGTTAACAGAAAGCAAGTCTCTCAAGTGTTTTTGATAGATATATAATATGATTCAAACATATATATTTCAAGAACTAAAATGGCAAAAGAGAGTAAAATTAACACGAAACGTCATAATCTACTACACGTTAAAGGGGAACGTCATAATCTACTACACGTTAAATGTGAGTGGTTAGATCGTACTTAGTTGTGATTCGTGTTAGGCCTCACAACAAAAACAAAAAAAAGCTGAAAATTGCAAGTAGTAACAACATGTCTTTCACAAGCCATAATTGAATGTCGGTTCTGAACAAGATCGATTTTTCCATTTGCAGGTGAATTTAATAACATAACTTGACAGTATAACAGAAACATAGCACATTATATAAAAACATAACACATTATATAAAAACATAACACATTATATAAAAAACATAACACATTATATAAAAACATAACACATTATATAAAAACATAACACATTATATAAAAACATAACACATTATATAAAAACATAACGCATTATATAAAAACATAACACATTATATAAAAACATAACGCATTATATAAAAACATAACACATTATATAAAAACATAACACATTATATAAAAACATAACACATTATATAAAAACATAACACATTATATAAAAGCATAACACATTATATAAAAACATAACGCATTATATCTTTCTTTTTATTGGTCAAAGGGTTGATCTCTGAATTTCGGAGCTGTCGAACCGTGTTCGCATCCTTGTTGTACCATAAAATAATTATTTTTTTAGAGCTATGTCACATTGGGCTATCAGCTGTGTCCACCGCGGGGAATCGAACACCATATTTTAGTGTTGAAAGTCTGGAAACTTACCGCTGTTCCACAGGGAGACTAAGATTCTTTAAAACAGAAAACATATAAACTTGTATCTTCTATTGAACTGCTCCCCCTCACCATGGACTCAGCGATAAGCTAGAGGGCTTATAATGATAAAACTTGGGATTCAATACCCGCTAATTGTAATTTTGAAACTTAAAATAATTCGGAAACACCCCCTTTTTCTCGAATTGTAAATTTTGATGTCAATATATCCTTACATTCAAGATATATATACGTCCACAATTTTGATGTCAATATTCAAGGTATATATATATACGTCCATAATTTTGATGTCAATATATCCTTACATTCAAGATATATATACGCCCATAATTTTGATGTCAATATATCCTTACATTCAAGGTATATATACCTCCACAATTTTGATATCAATATATCCTTACATTCAAGATATATATATATATATACGTCCGCAATTTTGATGTCAATATATCCTTACATTCCAGGTATATATACGTTTATAATTTTGATGTCAATATATCCCTACATTCAAGATGTGTATACGTTTCTAGTCCACAATTTGTAATCATTGCATCTGAAAAAAGTGGTTTTATGGCAGTTTTGAATAGCGCAGCTGGTTCCTCGTGGTTTCCCAGACGAAATTTGTTACTGATAATTTTCCCTTGATGTCTAAATTAGAACTTTGAGATTATGCTCTTTGATTAAAAAAATATAATTAATGTCCATCTTAACTCCAGGATAATAGCTCTATATCTGGATTGTTTAAATCTATTACCGACTCTGATAAGTTTGTTGCTGAATGTAATTAATGTCATTCTTAACTCCGGGATAATGGATCTATATCCGGATTGTTTAAATCTATTACCGACTCTAATAAGTTTGTTGCTGAATGTAATTAATGTCATTCTTAACTCCGGGATAATGGATCTATTTCCAGATTATTTAAATCTATTACCGACTCTGATAAGTTTGTTGCTGAATATAATTAATGTCATTCTTAACTCCAGGATAATGGATCTATATCCGGATTGTTGAAATCTATTACCGACTTTGATAAGTTTGTTGCTGAATATAATTAATGTCATTCTTAACTCCAGGATAATGGATCTATATCCGGATTGTTTAAATCTATTACCGACTCTGATAAGTTTGTTGCTGAATATAATTAATGTCGTTCTTAACTCCGGGATAATGGATCTATATCTGGATTGTTTTAATCTATTACCGACTCTGATAAGTTTGTTGCTGAATATAATTAATGTCATTCTTAACTCCGGGATAATGGATCTATATCCGGATTATTTAAATCTATTACCGACTCTGATAAGTTTGTTGCTGAATGTAATTAATGTCAATCTTAACTCAGGGAT
>NW_013666103.1:556008-559026 GCF_000517525.1 Limulus polyphemus | reverse complement strand
TTGACGACTCTACATGTTTCGACTTTACAATGTTTTTAATTGTGTACCAGTTTAACGTTGAATATTATTTATGATTTTATACTGGGGAATATTCAACTTAATATGCTTAGAATGGTTTCTAAGAGTAGTGACGGGAAATAACTAGGTTGTTCATAAGCACGTGCTACAATGTAGAACATTTGATTTATCATTGAAAAACTAATAAAGCATCCAAGCTTGTAAGGCTCAAGAATAAATTGAATACCATGATTGACTGAGTTCAAATAGTAGCAAATGTTTCGAGAACTTAACCAGAATTAAAAGTCATCATAATCAACGCTAAACATTGGAAAATAAATACCATTTTCAAAATACGTTTCTTTGAAAAAAAAACAAACGTTTGATTTCTTACCACGGATTTTTGAAACCAAACAGCTATTAATTTAAAAATTAGTTGGGAAAGATTTCTGAATTATCGTTTTATCAACTGTAATATGTACTGTTTGTTTGTTTTGAATTTCGCGCAAAGCTACACGAGAGCTATCTGCGCTAGCCGTCCCTAATTTAGCAGTGTAAGACTAGAGGGAAGGCAGCTAGTCATCACCACCCACCGCCAACTCTTGGGCTACTCTTTTACCAACGAATAGTGGGATTGACAGGTCACATTATAACGCCCCCACGGCTGAAAGGGCGAGCATGTCTTGTGTGACGGGGATTCGAACCCGCAACCCTCAGATTGCGAGTCGAGCGTCCTAACCACCTGGCAAATATGTACTGTAATTTCACTTTCTTTAATACTTTAAAATATAAAACAAATTATATATATAATATATTATCATCTGATAACAATGTTGTAATTTTTTTAGTGGAACCTTTCGTTTGTAATTAAGCACAAAGCTACACAATGGGCTATCTGTGTTCTGCCCACCACAGGTATCGAAACCCAGTTTCTAGCGTTGTAAGTCCATAGACATACCGCTGCGCCACTGGGGGGGAGGGGGGTAGTGGAAGTTAATGAAAGTTTGTGTGCTATAAAGCTATGTTTACCATAAGCGCACTAATTTTCGTAGTTATCTCCAATTTTTTAACAGTTCTACTGACTATTTTTGCTAATTTTATGCGATTATTGTGTTTTAAATATATAACGTTGTTCACTTACCAGTTTTTATAGACGTGATGATATCAGGCGATTAATTCTGTGGTGATATCAACCGATTAATACTTGTAAACTTCTCAAGAGATATATTTCGAGATACAACTGCAATTAATGGCTTAATTCAAAGGGACAATTTGTTTTTGTCCATCATCGTCACACAGTGCTGTCCACACTAGGTCAGGAAATCAGACTTTTAGTTATTTTAGCTGAAAAAGTCAATCTCAATATACTCCGCGAATGCAATTTAACTGAACTCGCGCTGTTGTCAAGATTGAAATGTCTCGTAATAGTGTTACTTGTATTTCACCAAAATCGTGGAGTAGTCTGATAGTTTCTGATTAGACTAGTGAGGTAACAATAAGTATCAAAAGATAGCTACTTAACTCCAAACTGAACAGTCACATGAAATCTACTTTTATCCGTACATCGCTTTGTTTTGTAATCTCATATAATTCACGAAAACAATTAAATAGTTATCTTTGCCAACGTGGAGTGTTGCATTCGATAACGAAGTATACAAATTATACTAGTAGTGTTCATAAAACTGTAAAGTTCTAGAATATTGGGTTGTGACATAAATAAATATTGATGAGATATTACAATTCACCAACTTAGATCTAGTTAGCTCTATAACAGTTGTTGTCAAGCGGTTTGCTAATATACATAACGTCTTAACCTCTTTTTTGTGTCTTTCGTATCCAAGGCTACCTGAAGAGCCCTGGTATTAGGGGGGGGGGAGGCTCTTTGGCACTGGATATAGCAGATGTAATGTGTTTAACACGTAAATGTTTCATTCTGTCTTACTTTCACCAGTAGGTTCTTATAATTACATTACAGGTGTCCAAATATTGATAATCTAATCTGAAAACGTCAGTTAGTCAAACGTGATAATACTTTTTTACTTACAGCACAGATAACTCAGGCCTGCGATTCTATTGTTAACACAGGCTTGCGATGGTTTTATTGTTAACACAGGCCTGCGATGAGTTTATTGTTAACACAAGCCTGCGATGGTTTTATTGTTAACACAGGCCTGCGATGGTTTTATTGTCTTGAAACATTTACATGTTCTGCAGTAATTCCTGTACGCTGAATCCGAAAATGATGTTCATTTTTCTCCATCACGTACAGATTTTTTTCACAAAGCGTCATAATTCAATACATAAAAGAAAGACCACAACACGTAGTTTTGAGACTAAAAGACCTAGATTTCACAAAAAAAATCAAAATGAAGGAAAATGCATATTCGTTTGACATCAATGTTCTTCCCTTTTCTTCAGTTTGTTTGTATTTTTGTTAATAAATATAATAACAAAAATGTTCATTTTGGTAAACGAAATAATAATTTGATCTAAGTAAGAGCTTTGTTTTCTTCCCGATTTCTAAAAAAAAAAATCCTTACGTGACAGAAAAAAAAACTAATATTATTTTTGAAACCTGCGTAGCTGAATTATGAAAAATCGTTATTAAAACCAAAACAACTTTTATGAACTGTAAATTCGCAGGCCTGTGTAATTATCAAACATATCACTAAACCATAATATTTGTTTGTGTGTTTGAAGTTAAGCACAAAGCTACACAATGGACTATCTGTGCTGTGCCCACCACGGGTATCGAAACCCAGTTTCTAGCGTTGTAAGTCCACAGACATGCCGCTGTGCCAGTGGGAGACAAACCGTAATATTGGAAATGTCTTTGATTTTTCGGTCAATGTTTACAATATGAACAATATTTGTGATGGAACGAAGCCCTTTAAAGTTGATACATTTTTAACAACATAATGATAATAGTTTAACTTTCGCTTCACAAAACATTTAGGCCCGGCAAGGCCAGATGGATAAGGCGCTCGACTCGCAATCTGAGGGTCGCGGATTCGAATTTCC
>NW_013666103.1:552103-555314 GCF_000517525.1 Limulus polyphemus | reverse complement strand
ACAGTTAATAAATAAATGCCTAACCAGGACTTCACAACAATATTAATAAAAAACCTAGGTCGAGAAAAAAAGGAAACGAATTAATTAAACTTTGACAACCACAGAAATTCAAAATTAAACTTTCAAACAGTTGTAAAATTTATCATTCACCAAACGCACAGTTAATAAATATGTGTTTGGCCAGGACTTGATACAAATGGTAATGAACAATACCACATAAATATATTAAGATTAATAATTATTTTAGGAATCAGAAAAAGTTAAAGAATAAGAGAAAACCTAATTTAAAAAAAAGCAGTAATATTGTGAATTTATATAACTTCAAGATTAATAACAATATCGAGTAACGATCAGCAATAATAAGTTTTAACTATATCTCGTGAACTAACTCGTTTAAACTTACGGGAGGGTTTTTATTTCGTCGTTAGATCACATAGCTACATCTGCTTGACCAGGAATCGCAATCTGCGGGTCGCGGGTTCGAATCCCTGTCCCACCAAAACATGCTCGCCCTTTCAGCCGTGGGGGCGTTATAATGTGACGGTCAATCCCACTATTCGTTGATAAAAGAGTAGCCCAAGAGTTGGCAGCTAATCATCACCACCCACCGAGCCCAAGAGTTGGCGGTGGGTGGTGATGACTAGCTGCCTTCCCTCTAGTCTTACACTGCTAAATTAGGGACGGCTAGCGCAGATAGCCCTCGTGTAGCTTTTCGTGTAGCTTTGCACGAAATCCATAACAAACAAACATGAAACTAAAAAAATGTGATTATATTACAGCTTGCCAATTCTGTTATGTAGATGAAACCGGAAGAAGAGTGAACACAAGAGTTTCCCAACATTAAATATGAAATACAAACAAAGCAAGTTTTCTTCATATGAGAGATTCTGGTCATCTCATAATTGGAAATCGACAAGAAATATATTCAAGACAAGTAAGTACATAAAATAAATAGAAGTATCGTCGAAAGTTGTTTAATTAATTAATATCCTGTCGTATATCAACATCTCCCAAGGTCATTTTTTAAGCTGAACAACTTCCTGGCATGTGTACTTAAAGGATTCAAAATCCCTGGATCGTGTAGGCGTTGTTGACCAGTTTTCCTACCAGAAAACAACGTGAGACTGAAAATGACAAACAAATGTATCGAAACTAGTTTCACCAGTATTAAGACTTCTGACAGTTTGTTGTTTTGATAAAATCTTTGTATGCACTACAGATTTTGAGAGACAACAACAAAAAAATGTTGTTGTTGTTATTGTTGTTCTTTAAAACACGACAATTTGTTATTTTACGAGCATCAATGTATCTTGTAAAACAAAACTTTGGATAGGTATAACTTTATCTTACAAGGTTTGAAAACACCATAACGGAATGAATAAGAATAAAAGTAGAGAGCCTCAGATAATGTTATGATGTGAACATTTTTTACAAGGTGGCAAAGCATGATTATAACGAATTATATTTCTCATAATACGTCAACAAAGGATATGACGAATATCTGTGGTTGAAATACTATTATTATACACTTTTCTAATCCTTGAAAATCCCTAAAGCACTGGATTATGTTTGTAGTGTTAAAAAATATAAGCCTAACATAATATCTTATGACAAACATAACTGTGTAAGAACAATTCTTAACTTTCTCCACATTACTGCAGCAGTAATGTTTCATTTTTAAAGTGGAATAATACCAGTTGGTTTAACATTGTCACCATAATAATGCAGTTATCAATTTTTCGAAAAAAATGAGTGAGAGGGTTTGGCTTCCTAGATCCACGCCTGTAAATAAAACATTTGAAGAATAAAGTTATTATTTCTTGAAAAAAAATGAGGGGATTAGGCCCCCTAGGGCAGCACTTACTTATATATCACTAAGGAATAGTTATTAATTCCAGAAGAAAAAATGGAGAGAGTCAGATCTCCTAGCTCCGTGTCTGTTTAAACGCCATTAAATAATCAGTTATTAATTTCTGAAAAAAACTGGCAGAGGGGAGTTCGCAATACAATTGTTCAAATCTAGATAAGAAACGTTAAAACAATGTGCAATAAACAGGTACATTTACGCCTTATTTAACACCGTAGCCAGAAAGTTGGCGTGGTACAAGCCATTTGTCTCCCCTCACCGGTTTAAAATTAGTGGCAGTGGCACAAATGCTTCATAACAGAGAAGATGAGCAAGTTTAGTAGCAATGGGAATCGAACCAGAGACTCTCAAATCACGAGGGCCCCCCACCCCTATTATATAGATTTGTGCTTAACAACAAATAAACATAATGGCAATATTGAAACCCTAATTTCAATTAGTTTTATTTCCTTGACAGTAATCAATTAGTTTGCAAGACACTACAGCCCCCCCCCCCCAGTGGCACAGCGGTATGTCTGCAGACTTACAACGCTAGAATCTGGGTTTCGATACCCGTGGTGGGCAGTGCACAGATAGCCTATTGTGTAGCTTTGTGCTTAACTACCAACAAACAAATATTTTGTATTTTTTTAAAATTAACTTAAACGAATTACCTCGCTGATGCTTCAACAAAGTTAGGCTTTCTGTTTCTGCTCACGTTCTGTTTCAGTTTGGTGAGTACAAACTTTTGATGAGACTCAGACTATACTGATAAAATGTCTGAACTGTAATAAAATCTAAGGGAGGCAAACCGTCCTTCAAGCTGGAAGTTTTTTTTTATGTAAAAATTGACACCAGTCATGCTTCATACTCGCGACTCTACTTACCAATTATAGTAATTCTCAATCCAATTTTAACTAGATTGGTCGGCTTCATCTGGTTACGAGGTTATAATGAACGACATAAACGTATCCTGTTTTCGTTGTTGTTGTTGTTCTGTTTTAAAACGGAAAAATAAACTTGCTTAGTAATTAAATGTTGTTTATTCGGTTTCTGATGACCTTAAAATTAAAACCGCGAACCTGTTCTTCAAATAAATGATAAGATCGTGTTCTTGATTTCAATTTTTATTATCAGATTACAAGATGGAATGCTGTTGCGAAAACATTTAAAATTCCCTGTTGAACATCATATTTGTGTTGATCCGAAGAAGTGACTTTTTTATGGTTCCTTCGAGGGTCATACGCAGTATCGAATTATGAGGCCCTAAGCTATGTGAAGTTTAAGAAGTCCCGTAAGATAAAAAAAATTGAAATGGAGTTAGTTATTTTCTTTTTTTAGAGGTGACTAATAATAATAATCCCT
>NW_013666103.1:545142-551111 GCF_000517525.1 Limulus polyphemus | reverse complement strand
GCAGATAGCCCTCGTGTAGCTTTGCGCGAAATTCAAAAACAAAAAAACTGACTCCCTCCAGTCTATCACTTCAAAATTGTGGATGGCTAGCACTGATAATTGTGCCAAATAAAAAAAGAAAACAATCCTTCGAACATATCATTATTGTGGTTTATATATTGTGTATTATTAGGGTATTTATGTAAATACATATGGTATAAACTACAAAATGAAAAGACATTGAAATATATGGAACTACCAATAGCGAAGTGTATACCAGTGTGAATGATGAACACAGTACATAAACGGACATGGCCATGACAGGGATATTGAAATCATACTATAAACTTTTGTGAAATCAACGCCCTCTATTATGTAATGCTTAACATTAGAACAGTGCAACCATAACACCCGTGCTGAGGGAGAAAGGGGTCAATCAAGCTTGTACCTGACCCTCCCAGGTCCATATGGATCTAAATCTCGATAAAAAGAACATCTTTGCCCGAAAAATCATCGAACAAACTTTATTCTGGCTCTTTTAAAATCGTCATTTCACAAGAGTCTTGGAAAATATAATCGAGGTCTTTCAATGCAGATTAATCGTTGAAGTTAAGGTAAACGTTCGTTCAGCATGATTTTTCCTCATTCTGTTTATTTTCACACATCACACGTTATTTTGATTTTACTTCAAAACAAGTATTTGGTGTGTGTGCACGTGAAAGTTTTATGTTTCACTAGAACAATCAGTCGCTTTCTGTTCAACTTATGCGCGGTGGATTAGATATATTTGTTTAGTAAGAACCTAAACTTTAACTACGAAAACAAAAGAGAAACGTTAGAGTTAAATATTTAAAAAAAATCGACTTTCTGCATCTAAATTTAAAAAAAAAACATTATTAAACTTAATCAATTTGTAGTAAATTCGGACGGAAGGGTCTTTCAAAGCTCTGATATTTTTGAAAAGTTTCTAATAGTAGGTCGTGTCTGTTGTATTATAAAGGTCAATAATTAGATAGCAATAACATTCAGAGATGATAAAGATTGGGAAACACTCTTGCTTCATTGGTAGTTATTTAATTAAAAACAGACTACCAGTTGCGTCATTCAACTTGTCTCTCAGTAATTCCTATGTACTGTACGAAAACTTATCCTAAACTCACTTTAGGACAACCGTAGAAATCTCATCTTGGCAATCAACTTTAACTGTGTACTGTACAAAAAATGTCTCCTAAACTAACAGGGAAATGATGCTTGTTGAAGATTTATTAATTAAGAAGAACAGAAAACGGAACATTATCTCCAAAATCTAAGACCACACAAGATTGCTAGAACTTCTTGTAAAGACTGATCTGTTGTAAAACGACCCCTAAAAAATAATAGTGAGAAACAAACCGTTGAATTATTTGGCCAAAAGATAAGGCAAAGACTAATGTACACTGGTCTCTATAATAGTGGTCAGTGACGTGCTCTGGGGGGTGCTTGGGTGGACTCAACTCTCTGCCTTATAATAGTGGTCAGTGACGTGCTCTGGGGGGTGCTTGGGTGGACTCAACTCTCTGCCTTATAATAGTGGTCAGTGACGTGCTCTGGGGGGTGCTTGGGTGGACTCAACTCTCTGCCTTATAATAGTGGTCAGTGACGTGCTCTGGGGGGTGCTTGGGTGGACTCAACTCTCTGCTTTCCTTCTCTTATGCCCTAAAAGTGCCCTTTTTATCAGTTTGTTTGTAATTAAGCACAAAGCTACACCATGGGCTATCTGTGCTCTGCCCACCACGAGTATCAAAACCCGGTTTCTAGCTTTGTAATTTTGCAGATATACCGCTGTGCCACGGAAAGTCTTTTTATCAGTCAAAAAATTGTTCATATTACTCAAAGGCAAGCTTGATTCCACAATTTGTTTGCTGCGAGTTACTAGGGGGAAAAAACTTCAACTTTAAAGTGAATGGCACATAGGGACTTGCAGGTCTTTACAGTAAAATAATCTTGCTATAATGGACGTAGCGTGTATGTCAGTATCTATGTATGTAACCAAAACTCCTGCGTCATCTACTGAATGGCAACGAAAATTCACATTTTGGGGTATTCAAGATTCAGACAATTATAAAAATAACTGGGGTTTGTGCAACAATTATTTCCTTATAATAGAACACAATTTGAAAGAAAAGTACTCTCCTCACAACAAGAACACGACTTTCACTAGAACTGTACGTGAGAGTTTGGTTTTATCTTTATTGATATAATTTTTAAATGTAGTAATGAGAAAAAGTGGAATTCTTAAAAAACTATCAATTTTTCAATAAACGGTACCACTTTTAGTGTATATATAAAAAAACATTACATTTTATATCAGTAAAACTTATGAAAATTTTGGGCTCTGTACGTTGAATCATTATGACTAATGAGCACAATCCGATTATATTTCCCGTTCAGTACTTCCCAGAATTTTTTTTTCTTTTATAGAAAACGTTCACTAGAGGGAAGGCAGATAGTTAACAGCATTCACCGCGAACTCTTGAATAATGAGAGTTGGTCATCATTATTATACGCACACAAGGCCTCAAAATGCGGAGTGTGATTTTATGGCAACAGAACACGAACTAAGGACCCTTGAATTCATAATCCAGCACGCTAACCATTATGCCAAGTTTGCTGCTTAAATAACATTATAAAATTTTCTTTGCAATAGTATTAGACAGTTATAGCACCTCAAAACATTTTTTATGTTTAAATCATCAAATAAAAAATAGAAATATGTCCATATGGTCTTTTTTTTTTCGTTTTAAAATATAAAATAACAATATTAAACTGAAATAAAAAATTAAATACAAAACATGCTTTACTATGACCAAATTCACTGCCAAACATTTAACAAAATCCTTCACATTGAAAAACAAAAAGCTTGCTTGTTTTGAATTTCGCGCAAAGCTACACAAGGGCTATCTGCGCTAGCCGTCCCTAATTTAGCAGTGTAAGACTAGAGGGAAGGCAGCTAGTCATCACCACCCACCGCCAACTCTTCGGCTACTCTTTTACCAACGAATAGTGGGATTGAGCGTCACATTATAACGCCCTCGCGGTTGAAAGGGCGAGCATGTTTGATGGGACGAGAATTCGAGTACCCTAACAACCTGGCCATGCCGGGCCAACAAAAAGCTTTTCTCACAATGCAGTTCGTTTCCCTTCTGTCTAAGAAATGTCTAACTAGACAGTTTTAATAATGCAGTTCCTTTCCTTTCGGCATAAGATAATTTCCATCTAGATAGTTTAACAATGCAGTTCCTCTCCTTTCGGCATAAAAAATGTCTAACTAGATAGTTTAACAATGCAGTTCCTTTCCTTTCGGCATAACATAATTTCCATCTAGATAGTTTAACAATGCAGTTCCTTTCCTTTCGACATAAAAAATGTCTAACTAGATAGTTTAACAATGCAGTTCCTTTCCTTTCAGCATAACATAATTTCCATCTAGATAGTTTAACAATGCAGTTCCTTTCCCTTCTGAATAAAATGTTCGAATTAAATAGTTTCACAGAGCAGTTTCTTTTCTTAGTGACCACCATTTTCAAGTTAAATAACTTTCACAATCCAATATTCTTTACTGCCCACCATTTTCTATTCATAAAAATCGCACATTACAAAAGTGTTTTATTTTATATTCAAATATTTTTCCAGTCAAAATAAAGGAATAAAATAATCATTAATAGGTAGGAGGATAAATTGATCTTATAGAATTACGAATGCACTTATTATTTGAAGATGGAAAATGTGGGTGAAAGATTAGTCGACAACAAGCTTGAAATTGTTCATGTTTTGAGAATAAAGATTTTTTTAATGCTGATAAAGACTGAACTCAAATATCATTATTTTTCAAGAGATGCAATAAGTGGTTAGACTTTTTAAATTATGTAATTCACAAATTTGTATTTTTTTTCCACACAACATAAATATGTTTTAATAGCCTTTTTGTTAAATTTTGCAACTTTTCAAATATTTAATCCAACTTATATCGTTTGAAAAAAATAATAATAGTGGTAAATAGGTTGGAAAACTTTAAAAATAAATCTTTAAAACATTCTTAAATATAAACTGTGGAATACATTATTATAAATAAATTACTGTTTGAAAACAAATAATGCTTATTGTTAAAGTTAACAAAAGAAAGTCCTATGAACAATTAGTTAAATTATTTTTGTAACGAAGAAGAGTTAAATCGACACAAATGCGTAATTACTGGAAAAAAAAAACTTCACGTGTCCTTTTCTATATTCCATGAACGTAAGATTGTTTGGCTTGAAACAGGCCAATCACCCTTAAGAGAAAATTGCTACAGGGTTGACAGGAGTATCGACCAATGACAGAGTATACTTATGATTTAATATTAGGTTTTTCTCTGCTTGTGGGATATCTACAAATCAGAGGAAAAGAGAAAAAAATGGCGGAAGTACAATGGTTCGTGCCAGTCAAACCGGAAGCTTTCAGGATGTTAGATTTTCCTTTAAGAATAATTAACAAACTTGTTTTGGGGCGTTCAAGTCAGATATTTAATATCTAGAAGGTATTAATCACAGCCCATTTGAAAGAGACAACATTGTCAGTAGTATTTCAGAACCAACTTTCCATCATGAGTTTCTGTGATAGCTCTAAAGTAATCTTATATTGTTTGGTTTTTACACTGCTTACCTTAAACGAATGTCAAATGGTTGGATGTAACCAGAGGAGATACTGTGAACGCCTGGGTTCCATAGAGGGAATTCTTCACTCTTTATCTTTGACAACATCACAACTAGTTGATCTAGCAGCAAACAATATCAAGGAACTCAAAGGTACGATGACGTGTGATCTGCTATTAGAAGTAATTTTTATTATAGGATTTTAATTCGTTTAATAGATACCATGCAACAGAATCTAGTGTGAACAGATTATACTGTGTGTGTTTACTAGGAAACAAGGTCTTATCTGAACTGTTACCATGCAATATGTCACATGGTACTATTCTACACTATAATCTGTTAGACTATGTGTACTTACTCTGAAACAATCTATAATCTGAACTGTTACCGTGCAACAGATTATAGTATGAAAATATTGCCAATGACAGATTAGACTCTGTGTGTATTTATTATGAAACAAGCTGTAATCTGAACTTTCACCGCACAACGATTATAGTGTGAAAAGATTACCATGAAACAGATTACACTGTGTACTTACTAAGAAACAAGATGTAGTCTGAGCTTTTACCACGCGACAGATCACCATGAAACATATTACACCGTATACTTACTAAGAAACAAGCTTTAATCTGAAAAAAAAACTGTATTATATGCAAACAATATATAGTGTAGAGGAATTAATATTTAGGAATCTTATTTAATGGAAAGTTTACCATGTACTACGTTATATTGTAGAGGAATTAATATTTAAGAATCTTATTTAATGGAAAGTTTACCATGTAGTACGTTATAGTGTCGAGGAATTAATATTTAAGAATATTATTTATTGCAAAGTTTACCATGTAGTACGTTATAGTGTCGAGGAATTAATATTTAAGAATATTATTTATTGCAAAGTTTACCATGTAGTACATCATAGTGTAGAAGAATTAATATTTAAGAATCTTATTTAATGGAAAGTTTACCATGTAGTACGTTATAGTGTAGAGGAATTAATATTTAAGAATCTTATTTAATGGAAAGTTTATCATGCAGTACATTATAGTGTAGAGGAATTAATATTTAAGAATCTTATTTAATGGAAAGTTTATCATGTAGTACATTATAGTGTAGAGGAATTAATATTTAAGAATCTTATTTAATGGAAAGTTTATCATGTAGTACGTTATAGTGTCGAGGAATTAATATTTAAGAATATTATTTATTGGAAAGTTTACCACGTAGTACATTATAGTGTAGAGGAATTAATATTTAAGAATATTATTTATTGGAAAGTTTACCACGTAGTACATTATAGTGTAGAGGAATTAATATTTAAGA
>NW_013666103.1:540279-544361 GCF_000517525.1 Limulus polyphemus | reverse complement strand
CACTCCTGGGCTACTCTTTTACCAACGAATAGTGGGATTGACCGTCACATTATAACGCCCCCACGGCTGAAAGGGCGAGCATGTTTGGTGGGATGGGGATGCGAACCCGCGACCCGCAGATTGCGAGTCGAGCGTCCTAACCACCTGGCCATGCCGGGCCTTACCATGTAGTACGTTATAGTGTCGAGGAATTAATATTTAAGAATCACTATAAAATATTGAAAAGCTTTCGTAAAGTTATACAATCAGATGTAGAAATTAAACTGATAACAAGAGTAAAAGCAAGCTGCCAGTATCTAAAAATATAACAATCAACTCAAATAGATGAAATTACCCTGTAATATTACAGTAATTATTAATTGAAAGTAACACTAGTTGTACCTAATTATTCGATGGTTTAAGAATTTAGATAAGCAAACTTACCACATCACAAATGAAGAACTGTTTGGTCTTTTATTTGTTTGTGTGTAGTTAAGCACAAAGCTACACAATGGGCTATCTGTGCTTAGCCCACCACGAATATCGAAACCCGGTTTCTAATGTTATAAGTCCGTACACATATCACTGTGCCACTTGAGAACGTGTTTGGTTTGAATCGGTATTTAGGTCGCAACCTGGGAGGGTGAGGTACAATTTAGACCTCTCCCCCCCCCCACCTCCTTTGCTGTATTTTGAACTTACAAATGCTAGTGAAAAATTCACGAAAACAGGGCTAAAACCACATTATTTTAAACACTGTTTCTACTTCCCTTATCAGGACCATGTTCATGATTGTCATACGATACCATTTAGTGGTCGTGTATAATAAGTCTCAAAAGTTCACTGGTAATTCGTCACTTTTCACAAGATCAACATATTAAGTGCGTATTTCACATGAAAAACTCCTTAAATACACATTCAATACAGTACCAGTACAATGTAGTAAGTTCTGGTAATGTGTGATTATTAGGTTTTATACAAGTAAAGAATTCATAACTGTTTTAATTAAGTGTGGGATTATTGGCATAAAGTGTTTCTTTGCTACTTCGAGTAGTAATGTGTCATCTGTTTGTTTTTCCGGATTTTGGTATAATTGGATGAATTCTATAAAAGTGTTTTTGGCTGTTTCTAAAATGGGGTTTTTTGAAGAAACCGATTGCTGGTTACTTGTTCGATTTATGTTTATATTTTGATGTTTTTCTGTAGTTGTTTTCACATTTTTTCTGTGTTTGTATATTTTGTTTTATTTATATTTGGTGAGTGTACGGCTTCTGCATAGGTATATGTTTGGGGGATCTGAGTAAATGAAAACCTGTAGAGTTATTTTGTATATTTTTGAATTTTGCGCAAATCTACTCGCAAATCTACGCTAGTCATTCCTAATTTTGAAATGATAGACTAAAAGGAAAGTAGCTAGCTAGTAAACACCACCCACTGCCTGCTTTTAGGCCAACAAATAGTGGGATTTACCGTCATTGTATAACGCCCCAACAGCGGAAAGGACGAGCATGATTTGGGCCTGAACTGTAAAAAATAGAAAAGTGTAAAAGTATATCTAAGGTTGTTTGTTTTTGTTTTGTTTTTTCAGAACTTCGCTGAAAGCTACGCAAGGGGTGATCTGGGCACAGTTTGTTTTTGAATTTCGCGCAAAGCTACACAAGGGCTATCTGCGCTAGCCGTCACTAATTCAGCAGTGTAAGACTAGAGGGAAGGCAGCTAGTCATCACCACCCACCGCCAACTCTTGGGCTACTCTTTTTACCAACGAATAGTGGGATTGACCATCACATTATAACGCCCCCACGGCTGAAGGGGCGAGCATGTTTGAAGTGACAGGGATTCGAACCCGCGACCTTCAGATTGCGAGTCGAGCGCTCTAACCACCTGGCCATGCCGGGCCGCTGGGTATAGACGTCTCTAAATCTGGGACCGGCATGGCCAGGTGGTTAGGACGCTCGACTCGCAATCTGCGGGTCGCGGGTTCGAATCACCATCACACCAAGCATGCTCGCCCTTTTAGCCGTGGGGGCGTTATAAGTGACAGTCAATTCTACTATTCGTTGGTAAAAGAGTGGCCCAAGAGTTGGCGGTGGGTGGTGATGACTAGCTGCCTTCCCTCTAGTCTTACACTGCTAAATTAGGGACGGCTAGCGCAGACAGCCCTCGTGAAGCTTTGCGCGAAATTCATAACAAATAAACAAACAAACAAACCCTAAATCTGATAGACAAGAAAGAAGTCAGTCAACAGTACTTACTGACAAATCCTGGGCTAATCTTGTCTGACCGAACTGCCTACTTGAAACGCCCGAAAAGCAAGCTCGACCAAAATAACATATCACTGGAATTTCTCCTAACGAAAATCTTTGCTTTGCCTGAAAAGTTCAGCATAATCAGGTCTAATTTTATTAAAGTAACGTAGGTGAGGGTATTTGTATTTTAGCGGCTAACTTGAATGGTGAAAATTGTCTACGCATTCCTCACAAATGCCAAGGTTTTTAAGAACACGAAGCAAGATAAATCGGGTTAAAACATGGTAGCAATATTTACATTATCAAAATGTGACGCAGGAATTATATCGTCAAAACTCTTCATTTAATTACATAGGCAGGTTACACATTTATATTCTTATTGTCATTCTTGTTTAAAATAGCAGGAAAAGCTGACTTATTTACGATTTCAATGCCGAAAGGTGGCGAAGTATTATAAATGAAGTGGAATTTATCTTACTTCAAATATAAGTATGAGACCTATTGAATTCAAATGTTTCGCTAGCTCTCGGCCTTTAAACAAAAAACTCTGACATTTCTATACTGCGTTTATAAGTAACGTTTCAAATTGGCTTTGTCTCTCTCATCACAAACAAGTGAAACCCGGTACCAAATATACTTGCCCTTTCAGCCGTGTGTGCGTTATAATGTGTTGGTCAATCCCACTGTTTGAAAGTAAAAGAGTATCACCAGAGTTGACGGTGGGTGCTACTGACCGGTTGCCTTTCTTTCGGTCGACAGTTCAAAATTAGAAACGGCGGCACATAGCCTTGGTAGCTTTGTCTTAAAAAAACATAAACTGTTATTGTCCAGTTCAGCCTGGTATTGAACGAAAGGCCTCCTGGGCAATGACAGAACTAAAGATAAGTTTGAAAAACTATTTTTGCTCACCTCTGCTTTGGAATTACAAATGGTAAAATCAGAAGGAATTTGAGGGGGGGGGCAATATCTACAGTGTCTCTCATGTTTTTATCACAAATGTTATAGTTAATTAAATATTACTTTTTTCTTGGTGCAGATGTGGACTCCTGTACCAGAAATCGCTGCTCCACATTACCTCAAGACTGCAGCAACCTTCTGAACAATGGACACCATCAGAGCGGAATATACGAAGTGTGGCCAAGATTTCTGAACGAATCTGTGTTCGTGTGGTGTGACATGCAACATTCTGGTGGTGGCTGGACGGTGAGAAAAATCTGATTCCTTTCACAAACACCTTCCGACTTCCTTTTTCGAAGTATAACTTTCTTACACAATCACAATATTTTATCTTTAAACACTTCAAAAATTTAAGTGTCTTAATTTTGTCCTTTACAAGAACCAGTGCTCATACTTTTTAAATCATTATAAAAAATATACTGATTTGTTGTAAACTTCTGCAGGTAGAGGTATTGTGCCCCAGATTGCGGGTTTTTTAACCCTCCAACATATTTAAAAGGCCAAAAGATTAAAGAGCACTGCACATTAAAATTGAATTCAATCGAAGGCAACATCACAATTATACATGTTTAATGCAAAATAATTGTCCATTTGTGTGGTTCTTGTTGAGCACAAAACTACACAATGGGCTATCTGTGGTATGCCTACCACTGGTATCGAAACCCAACTTTTAGCATCGTAAGCCTGCAGTCTTTTTTAAATGTAAAATAAACAACCAACTTTTTCTTTTTTTTAATTTTAAAATCTTTTGAACCAAAATAAGAGCCCACATTTAAACAAATACAAGTTTACTGTGGAATTTTTTATATAAGTAAATGTGTAATCAATAACAAAATATAGTGTAAGTTTATATTTCAACTCATAAATTAATTTTTTCATCAAACATATTAAAATATAA
>NW_013666103.1:527941-539850 GCF_000517525.1 Limulus polyphemus | reverse complement strand
AGAGCACAGATAGCCCTTGTGTAGCTTTGTGCATAATTAAAAAAACAAATACTATAGTTTCCAAATAGATGTTGCACTTATTTCAGTTTTTCATGAATGTTTTTCTTTACTTTGTGCATTCTGTGCAATTATAAAATACATTAAAAAAATCACCAAAGACGCTATTTAATTGTCGTTGTTGTTTTTCAGTTTTTAATTATTCTACATATCCGTGCCTAGGTGATACAGAGGAGAGGTGATTATGGAAACGATCCTCTTCTGTTCTACAAGCCTTGGAACGATTACAAGCAAGGTTTCGGAAATATTTCTGAAGAGTTCTGGCTTGGTAAACTAACCTTTTTTTAATGTTATAGTAGTTTGTTGTATTTGGATGCCTACCTTGAAATCGATTTTGTGACGTCTTAAATCTTAAAAATGCAATTTTTCAAGAACCTAAAGAGCCCCCTATAATAATTTTTATTTATAATGTATTTTATTTAGTATTCCAAACTACCGATTTTTTTTTTCTTGTATTGAACAGTGCTTGTTTCATTTCAACAAATAACCAGGAAAATCAGGACGGTAGTAGTTTTGGGAGTGCTGGTCCAGTAAGATTAATAAAATCCTTATTTCCTCTTCAATCCTCGTCCATTCTATAAATCACGTTTTGTATTTTCTTAAATTCGTTTCCTTACGAACTTCCTACTGTCCTATTCAGTCCTTTGACCTGTCTTTTTATATAGATAGATAGATGGATGGAACACTGTGTTTTCAAGATGTTAAGACATCTTAATAATTGTTATTAGACTTGTATGTTCTGCCCTCCTACAGGAAAGCAAGTTTTTGTTGAAAATCGATTGATACGTTTAACATTTGTTATCTTAACAGGTTTTACATCAAAATACGTTATTTTCCTTTAGGGCTTAGAAGATGACAAGATAATAAGTCAATTAAGTTGTCATTCCAGAAATTTATCTGATGAAAGTTAAACTTATCTTGAGACTTTTTTTTTCTTAGAAAACAAGTCGCATAGTTGAGGGTAAAAAACTTAAAGTTGCTGACCCCATCTAAGAGTTTATTATACAGTTGTTGTTCTTTTCGTTTTTTTCAGTTGAGGCCCCAGTTAAGTAGTATTTGATTGTAATCAATACCAAGACACGTGATTGAGGTAAAAGGCCTGAGTTAAACGTCAAGAGAAAGGGGAAAAAAAGATTACGTTTGCTATTCTCGACTGGGTTAAAAACTGATTTAGAATTAATTTTAGGAGCGTTTTCAGTCGTTAGAAACAAGTTCAACAGAAAAACAGGAGTTGCAATGTCTCAGATACAAGACAAAAAAATCTGTACAATTTTTATTGGACTTGGTATAATGTTTTAAAGATATTTATACAACGGTGAGAAGAATTTTACCTGTTGTGTCAATATCCTGAATTCGTCGGGAGAAGAGTTGAAGGCGAGAACCTTTTTATTTGTGTAAACAAAAATACACCAAAAAACTTTAATGTCATTTTATTTTAAGCTTGGGGATTTTACTCATTTACAGATACCCAAGAACCATCCTTTTGATACAGTTGTTAGTACAGTGTTATCAAAGTTATACAGTCAGTAATGTAGAGCGATTTTCTAAGATGCAGGTTTAAAATTGTAATAGTCCCCGGTGGGACAACGGTAAGCCTAGTTACTTTACAACACCAAAATCCGGGGTTCGATTCCTCGCGGTGGACACAGCAGATAGCCCAACGTGGCTTTGCTCTAACGTAAATAAACAAACAAATAATGTTATATGATACAGATAGGTTAAGAATATCCACGCCTTTTTCTTGGTTAGTTTACATACATTAGTTGTGAAATGAAAATGTCACAAAAGATCTGTTTGTGCCACAAAAAAAAATCAAACTATTATGTGAGTGTGTAACATCGTGAAAAGTAAAAATATTCATAGCTATAAATCTGGTCGTGTTACATTATTTACTACGATTCCCTTGTGTTCTGTAACGAAACCCCCCTCTCCCCATGAAAAAAAAAGGGGAATAAAACTTTACTTTTTACCACTGGGAGTGAAACTTGGGTTTATTTTTTGGAGAAAAATGTGTCGAAAAACAAGCATAAGATATGAATGAAGTTGGAGAAAACATAGCTTGAAAAATGTTTTGGCTATAACAAATTTTCAGATAGTTTCTTCTCAATACATGTTATGCTATTATTTAGCTTTCGCGTATTTGTTGACAAAAATCAAGCCAGTCGTCACTGTACAGAAGGATGCTAGTTATTTATTCAGCCCAGTGGCACAGCGGTATGTCTGCGGACTTATCACGCTAGAAACCAGGATTCGATACCCGTGGTGGGCAGAGCACAGATAGCCCATTGTGTAGCTTTGTGCTTAACTACAAACAAACAAACAAAACTTTGGAAACAAATAAATTATTGTAATTCTGTGGTTTCATTCATAAAGATTTCTAAGCGCAGAGAAAAGGTCGATATTTCAACCAGAGCAAAGCGTTTTTTTTTTCTTTTTTAAAACTTCAGTACTGGGTTTACTTAACTGTGTAATAATTCTATCTAAAGATAAGTCCTTAGGCCAAGCAATAAAAGCTTATATATCATTATCATATCGTTTTAATCTAAATGTCTCTTCCTTATCCTTAAAGAGGTACATGAAATCTAACATTTTCCTTCTCGAAAAAATTAACTGAACTTAGAGTTTAAGAGGAGTTACAATTATACAGCATTTTAACATCTTTTGAAGAGGTTAGAACTTTTCACTGAAAAAAATATATATCCAACTTAGGAAGTTGAGAACGTTTCAAGTCATCAAATTCAGCTATTACTTAATGCTTGACTCTCCATCTCAAAAAAAAAAAACATTACGTGGCAAAACTCAGTTGGCAGAGAATCAAAATTCACATCAAGTTACATCTGGTTTAAGATACGCTTTTCAGTTAATATAGCTAACCTTCGTGCAAAGTTTTGAGCTATTTATCATGTAGAAAAATTGACAGAGAGCACTAGTGCTGGAAATTGAAAGCTTATTCTTTACCAGGGTAATTGTAATACAATTATAAAGCTTTAACTTAACTGGACCTCGTAGGCTTTGTTTTGGAGAATTAGTGAAACTAGGGTTACTAGAAATGTCTGTCTTGGTTCCTTGTTAGCCGACAATTATCGGTGCCAACTGTCTTGTTGCTCCAATAACTCAGATTCAGATAATGAATAGTAGAACCATGGCAACAGTTGTAAAAATCCTTAAAGAACATTTCGGAATTACTCATATTCCATCAGCAAATCTATGATAATAACAAACGGAACAACCTTTAGTATAATTAATAACATAAAAATGCAATGAAAAGTGTTAGGAAATTATAAGACATTCATTTTTTTTTAAAAAGAGTTATTTGAATAAAGCAAGGGAAAACGAGTTTGAGTTTCTATTGAAGCTTGGATTTTCATTCATAATATGTAGACTTTCTTTTATCAACAGTTCGTGATCATTACATCCATAAGTTAGAATTGAAAAGCTTTCCAGGGAAACGGTGTGTGATGACGTTTCGTTTTGAAATTATATAGAAGAGTTAGGTGGAGTTTGAAGCTTAATTCCAGTTCTGTTAGAAACCCCCATGTGTTCGAAGTTGATTTACTCAAAACTAGGAGTAAACAGTCCTAATCTCTGTTAAACCACTATTAAGTGTTTCTTGAATCGAGCAGAGCCATCGCTGAAATCGGGATTTTACGTCACTTGGAACATGAAGTAACAAGACCTGTAGGTTGTTCCTGCATGAAACTTATTGTAACACAACAGTTACTTTTTATGGTGTTAAACTAGGATCATAGCAAGCCCTAGGCAGAATTGTGACCCGTACGAACTTTGTATACGGTGCCCTTGATCCTGTAAAATTAACAAGCTGCTAACTGTAATATCGATTTTGGCGGCCATTGGGATGGGCGCCCTGTGTGAGGGCATACGTCGCCTAGCGCCCCAGTGCCGGCCCTGACTGGAATAAGATATCTGCTAAATCTATATGAATATAATAGTACTGTTGTATGTTCATGTAATTACTTCGCAGGGTTTAAATGGATCTTTACCAAAATTGGTATGGAGGTTCATTAGGTCCATTCGGGGGTAAACACAAATTTTCAGTTTTGAATTTTGCGTTTTGCGGTTTTTATGGGCGTTTTTGCGCTTTTTTTACCACTACTTTGTCCCCTCTAGATGGATCTAGATACATGCACATTTACGGGTTCTCGGTTGTTTGTAGTTTTTATGGGCGTTTTTTTTTTACAATTACATATAAGGGAAGCAACTTTTCATGTCCTAAAATAACCTTTCATTAATCATTAATTTAAATAACTTCCGTCCAGAGGACGTGTACTCCAGCTAGTTCGAAATATAATTGATTTGATCATTGATCCTGTAGAGTGTTTAGATTGAAAATGTTTACGTCAAGTCAAATAGTTGATAAAATGAAATTTTATCGAATATTTTTTTAGGAAACGACAACATTTTCGCCCTAACAAACCAGGATTCCATGGAACTTGTTATCTACCTAGAGAATTTTGAAGGGGGGAAACGTTATGCTATGTATAGTAATTTTCTCGTTCGGAGTGAAAGAGAAATGTATCGAATGAGTTATGAGAACTACGAAGGAAATGCTGGTAAGATTGTCTTAATTTCTGTTGGTCATTTTTGTTGTTGTTGTTGTTTTTCTGAAACAAGAAGAGAGATTACAGCAGTTGTTGGATGAAAAAAGAAAAGAAACAAGAAGAGAGATTAGAGATTGAGTGTACACGTTGAAGGAGAATTTTGATAAACTGGTTATGTTTCTCATTGTTATTGTTGTTGTTTTCATCACAAGATGATATAAAGTCCAACTACTGACAGTAATTACTATAGTTACACTCATGTTCGTTATAAATGAAGTGCTGGGAAGATTTATTACATTATTGGAAGATAAAGTTAAGTTGAACTACGTCCAAAGATACTGTAGATACGCAGCATTGGTTGTTTAAAAGTTTTACACTTTATGTAGAGTTTAGTACCAATCTGCTTAAGTAAATTAACGTAAACAAGTAAGCCACGCTTTTGAAAGGAAATATTAGAACAAAGACTAGAAAACTAGTTTCGATACTTTCACGTGTGCTCTTAAGCCGTACACAGTCTTCTGGGAAAAAATGTGCCCTCTAGGTTGATACCTGGTTGTAAAATTCCCTTGAGGACACACGTGGTCAGGAAACAGTTCAAGTTGAAGTGTCCTTCAGAGCTGTTAGTGTATGATCGTCAGAGCTGTTAATGTATGATCTTCAGAGCTGTTAACGTACGACCTTCAGCACTGTTAACGTATGATCTTCAGAGCTGTTAACGTACGACCTTCAGCACTGTTAATGTATAATCTTCAGAGCTGTTAACGTACGATACGCTTTTAGTAACACAGCTTTCAACGTTTTTTCGTTTATATAATTTTGGCTGATTTCTATTCATAGGGTGAACTAGGCTCTTGTATGAAGAAGTACTATATTATTTATATTTCCGATTTTAATACCTTCATCCCGATGGCTCAGCTTTAAGTATGAAGATTTATAATGCTAAAAACCGGGTTTCGATAACCGTTGTGGGTACAGCATAGATAGCCCATTGTGTAGCTTTACGCTTAGCAACAAACAAACAAATATTTTTTTACGTCAATTTAGCTAATGTACACAGTATTGTGTATTTTACATTTCTGTTTGCGTATATTGTCACAAAACAAGAAATTTCGTGATCGTGTAATGGTACAGGTGCCCTAAAGTTTGTTTTCAATAACAATTTGTTTGATATTTTCAACCTTATGCTGATCATTGGCTAAACGACCAGGACAGAGACCCCTCAAGACACCAAAATATAGGATTGCTGACCAAAGTTAGAATACCCTCATAGCTGAAAACATGGAACATTTTCAGTGGCACATCGTGATTCGAACCTTGGACCTTTTAATATGCAGCCTAGCAAGCTAACTATAATGCCGCGTCCGATCCCGTAGTCATTTATGCTTGCTTGTAACTGGGATGGCGTTTCTCTGTGTCAGAACGCATAACCTTTAGATATAAATTTATAACATCTAGAAAAAAAATTAAGTCTACGACTTTTGTTTGAAGAAGAATAAGAATATTGAGAAAGTTTGGGTTGTTGATCGAAATGCGATTAGTTACTCGAAAATTATAAAAGTAATATCAGAAGCTAAATCAAACAGCTGAAACACCGTTTAGAAACAAATGCATTTTACAATTTATTTCAATGGATTTAATTTTGATTTTAACTGTTTTGTTTTTCATTTCTGGTGTTATTACCAAAATACCCACACGGTGGCTCTGTGGTTAATGCTAAAATTCGAGTAACATAGCACGGCAACTCATTGTGTAGCTTTATGCTTAACAACAAACAAATTATTACCAGAGTGATTTTACTTTACGTTGAAATCAGGTTTGCTGAAGGTTCCAAGAAATGTTTTCATTAAATTAACGAAACTAATTTTCTGAAAAAAAACAATATAAAAAACTTTAATTAATACATTTTTCAAGAAGTAAACATCATTTCATTCAGAATTTGCTCGCCAGTATATTAATCTATTGATGACGATTCAATTTCTCTTTTCCCTTATCTATATTGTAAGCTTCTAAAATCTTTTTTTTTGTCATTCTTTTGTTTTAATTATTGACTCATCCTTGGATATATTTTCTGTTCATTTTACTTTTGATTTTTTTTTACAGTTTGAACTTTAATGGGTACTATCATGTTTGATATACTCAAGAGTTAATGAAATCCATATTTTAAATTGTATTTTAATCTACAGTTGTAATCCTACATGCTTTACAATTATACTAATCGTGTCTAATTTAACGTATTTTTGTTGTTGTTGTTGTTGTTTAGTTTTATCATGATGAATATATATTTAAATATTTCTGTCTTCCCTTTTACCTGATTATCATAGGCATGGTTAACAGAACTAGAAGAAAACATTCTCAAAAACGTAATAAATTGCCCCCTATATTTCGATCTTAAAGTGGATGTGAAGTTTGTTTCGTTTTATTACAACTAAAATGTTTTTGGTAGTTCGGTATATAAATTGCAGATGGCGGGTCGGTCAGTTACAATGGGAGTACTAGGCACCTGTACAATTACGAGCCCAAATAGGCTATTTAGGTTGCACTATTTTCATTTAATTACACATTTATAATTAAAGATATACCTTTGTATAATATATTTTTTATTAAGTAGACGCTCTCGTGTTTTTCGATATTCATCATGATTAAAATATTTTCTTTAAATACATCATTACTCTAGAATATTTAATTAATATCAGATTTGAACGAAAATATTTCACTCGTAATATACAGACCCGATAGGCAACATAGACAACTGCCTATGGCACCAATTTCTTGGGGACGCCATTGTGGGTAGAGGTAATATCTGCGTAGGACGGCAGTTAGGCTACCGCCGTTTCCTATAATACAACCAAAATAGTGCATCATAACGAGAAAACTTGTGGCCTGATAATCCCATCATCACTGACCAAATCTATTCCTACAGATGAATTAGTTAGGACTTTTATTGTTAAACTTATGAGGTAATGATTTTCGTTTTCAAAAATTTGTGTTCATAGGTGACGCCATGGATGTTCACAACCACAAAAACTTTTCTACCTTTGACCATGATAATGATTTGAAGAATTCAGAACCGAGCTGTGCGGAAAAATATAAAGCAGGTTGGTGGTTTGCTGTGTGCCACAAGGCCAACCTAAATGGTCCCTATGAAAGAGGCCTTCACGAGCCGACTGGGAGAGGAGTCAACTGGGAACCCTGGATGGGTCTCCATTACTCGCTTAAAAGTGTAGAGATGAAAATTCGCCCTAAAAAGTAAAATAAATATAGTTAAATGCTTATTTACTATCCACATATTGTTTTATGATGTTTCGGTTTAAACTTCAGATTAAAATTAGTACTCCAACCTGATGTCTCTGTTATTCTTTCGAACAGTTATAATAGTATAAGATGTTAATAAACACTGAGAAAAAAGGAGTATCATGAAAACAGCATTTCAAAAACCAGGAGGGGAAATTAGAACTGGTTAGTCCACTATAAAAGAAAGGGATTTAGGTGTGTAGTTTGTGTTTCACGGTTATGGTACTTTTTGTTTTCTGTAACGACTGCTTTTCCATCAGTTAGCGCACCTGAAGAAGACCTACTCCAACAGAACGAAACGTTGTCTACAAGCATGTTTTAAAAAAGATGAACGAAATTCGCTATGAAACTTTCAAATAATTGCAACCCTTCATCTAAGCCTTCTTTTAAAATATATGTTCATTGTTTCTTCTTATAATGGGAATAAAGATAAATATTTTTTATAAAGTTATGCAACTAACAGCTGTACTTTTGAAGCGGTCCTCCGATGAGTAAGCGATAAGTTTGCGGAATTACAACGCTAAAATGTGAGGTTCGATTCCCCGCGGTGAAAAAAAAAAGGCAGATAGCTCAGTGTGTAGCTTTGCTGGAAAACAACAACAATAACTTTTGACTTGTTTTACTACGTTATCTGTAACTGTCTCTTAGGTTCAAACGTATACCTTTTGACTCATCTTGTAGTTATACAAACCAAATATATAATGGGAAAATATAGTGAAAATTAATGTAATATTTATAAAATCAGATTTGTAAAGCCAAACGTTGTACATCATAATTATTACTAGCTGTGGCAAAGCAGTCTATTAGTATATATTATCTATAAGTAAAAAGAAATGTCTTCCTTTTCATGACGTATTTTATAATCCATTTGAAAGAGCTTCTAAATCGATATCCTTGTTTAAGAAATAGTAAAAGTCTGGAATATGTAAATAGAAAAATGACACTATTGTTTGTTTGTTTGTTTGTTTTTGAATTTCGCGCAAAGCTACACGAGGGCTATCTGCGCTAGCCGTCCCTAATTTAGCAGTGTAAGACTAGAGGGAAGGCAGCTAGTCATCACCACCCAACGCCAACTCTTGGGCTACTCTTTTACCAACGAATAGTGGGATTGACCGTCACATTATAATGCCCCCACGGCTGAAAGGGCGAGCATGTTTGGTGGGACAGGGATTCGAACCCGCGACCCTCAGATTGCGAGGACACTATTGGAAACTGGAAGTCCTAAAATTAGGTTTGACTGTTGTAAATTGTCACTTGACACTGCTGTGTGATTTCAGATTGGTTTCTTCATTAATACAAAATACATATTTTAGAACATTATTTTGGAATGCAATATAAAATCACGATATAAGAAGCCAAAATAATAATTCTAACACAGAAAACCATCTCCAAATTTCTTTTTTTCCCGTTTTTATATCATGAAACTCTATTTATTCAAGGCTAACAAAACACTTTTTAATTACCTGTTTGTGTTAACTGTAAAAGAAAAAAAATACACCATAAAAAAATAATTGATTTTGGCTCTTACATTCTTCATATTTATCCGGAAATGTTCATGTCATCGCTTACATCATTCTCCAAAGTGACAGAAACGACCTTAAAGACGGAATTATACGAACTATTAATAATTTTTGGCATTCAAGTGTTTTACATCTTAAAGCTGTACAATTCTGGGCAGTGGTGTAGTGCTAAATACAGAAGTGAGGGAACGCGTTTTGAAAGTGTTACTATGATTAGTATTTATTACGTCACCAATACATAAAAACATATTTAAAAAATAGTAGCTGTAAATTGTAATTGAAATCTACATTTGAAAATGTTACAATAAAAAATTAATATTCTCTCAACTTGAACTTTTGAATTCCTGGATAACTTATTTAACAGAATTTATGATCTAGGCTGTTAATCAATCACGTGAAAAATCTCATGTTCATTAGCTTCACGGCCTTCTGATTCAAAACTGGAAACCAGGCGACTATGGATACAAATGGTTTCGGTGTTATCGTTCGGCATCTGACACACGAATAAGAGTGGCCAAGTCCAAGGAACTCAGTATAGACCAAGTTTTCGTTTTCGTAGTGATAAGGTTCGTGTTTCTAAAGCCTCTTTCGCATTCGGAAGAACTGCATGGAGTGACTTTTGAACACCCGATTAGAGGATTCAAATATGATGTAATATGGCGCACACAATTGTCTAGAAAGTCTCTGTATGCTGTGGTTGTTTTTGAAAATGGCAATCTGAGACGTTTACAAAGGGACTCTATTTCCCTTTCTCCAAAGCCTGGATTTATATCTGCTGGCCACTCATTGAATTCTAAGGTACGGAGCTCAGAAATTATGTTTCAAATGGAATTAGAAGTGCCTGACTATGACCCAGTTGGTTAATGAAAAGAAATTAGTGTGAATAACCGTTGTTTCATATTGTTTACGATACTGGTTAAAATTTGACCATGACTGATTGAATCAATCTTATTGTTCTCTGTCAGTGTCATTATTATAACTTCTTTTCCTTAATAGCTTGTTTGTTTTGAATTTCGCGCAAAGCTACACGAAGGCTTTCTGCGCTAGCCGTCCCTAATTTAGCAGTGTAAGACTAGAGGGAAGGCAGCTAGTCATCACCACCCACCGCCAACTCTTGGGCTACTCTTTTACCAACGAATAGTGTGATTGAACGCAACATTATAACGCCCCCACGGCTGAAAGGGCGAGCATGTTTGGTGTGACGGGGATTCGAACCCGCGACCCTCAGATTGCGAGTCGAGCGCCCTAACCACCTGGCCATGCCGGGCCCCTTAATGACATTCTCTGCTTTTAAGACCTTTTTAACCTTATGTTCCTTCATTGCTTCTAAAAACCGTATGCTGCAACGAATCCTAACTCGTCTGCCTAAACTATAGTAATATCCTTTTTCTGTAAAGTTTATAAAGTGCTTAACAAGAAGGCTAAGTTGGAAATATTAGCCAAAACGGACCGTGTTTATATTACTAGAAACTAAGCATTTATTGGTTACTGTGTAAGTATGGTTAAATAGGATGTTCATAAGTTCTTATACACTTTTACACCTATACCGCTAAATCCTTGGAGGTAACTAACATTCAAATATCTAACAAGTTTATTGGATTGGATCAGACTTTGTATACAGCCATATCGTAAATATTTTCTCTCACTTTTATATAGTACTTTACTCAATGCTTGTTGCAATTACTGTACTACAAACAAGCCGATAAACTATACACACCTGTGTTTTCGAAGCCGGGAAAAATCTAATGCCAAAAGTTGTGATTCATTGCTTTGTTTTCAAAATGTTTCTACTTCAGCCGCTAACAGTAAAATACATTTAGGGATTAAGTGTGAAAAGATTGGAAATAGAAATTCTCAGGAGATTTACCTTGGAAATTCGAGGTCCATACTCAAAAGTCCTGACAGTACTATTCATTTTGTTTCGTCGAATTCCTAAGTCAGTTGCTAACAATATAATAACTACAGAAAATAAATGTGAAAAAGTGAGAAGTATAAACTCTGACCATAAGTTGTTTGGAACTTTGTGATCAATAGTAACAGAACTACACATTTTATTTTTCATTTTGCAATATTTTTGTTCATTATACTTTGATAACTTTTCTACAACTGGATGAAAGTATTAGTGATTCTTTCTTCTAGAGATAGGCAAAACTTCACGAAGTTTGAGATTTGTAAGGTTTGTTAGAAATAATGAGGTAACGGCAAAAAAAAAAGTAAGGGAACGTCGTTTCCACACCACTGATTCTAGAAGGGTTTGTTTGTTTGTTTGTTTGTTTTTGAATTTCGCGCAAAGCTACACGAGGGCTATCTGCGCTAGCCGTCCCTAATTTAGCAGTGTAAGACTAGAGGGAAGGCAGCTAGTCATCACCACCCACCGCCAACTCTTGGGCTACTCTTTTACCAACGAATAGTGGGATTGACCGTCACATTATAATACCCCCCACGGCTGAAAGGGCGAGCATGTTTGGTGGGACAGGGATTA
>NW_013666103.1:509450-526941 GCF_000517525.1 Limulus polyphemus | reverse complement strand
CAGCGATTCGAACCCACGACCCTCAGATTGCGAGTCGAGTGCCTTAACCACCTGGCCATGCCGGGCTCTAGGAGGGAAGATGCAAATATGCACAGAATAAATTAGGGATCAGGATCAACAAATCATTTTGCAAAGAGCTAAATTGTAACTCGCAGACTATTATTGAAAGTGAACTATATTATACTATTAAATCTAAACTACAACACTACAAAATGTAAACATGGAAATGCGATGATAAGGTTCCCGACATGTCACATTTATTAGTAAGGGAGCGTCTACACAACACCATTGCTTAAATATATCTAAAGTTAAAATTATCAGAGTGTTTATGTCCACCTTGATAGCAAATATGTCTACCACAAGCAACCAACTCACCTTTACGACGTCCCTACATGTCTTGTATGACTCTGAATGGAATTCTTGGGAACAGTTCTCCATTCCCTCAATGAAGTATTTCTCAGAGGATCCGGTGGATCTAGTGGGTGAGTTAAAAGTGAAATATGTTTTAAAGCTGATCCTAGATTTGTTTTATGCCGTTTAAGAGCAAAACGTTGCTAGCATTCTTGAAATAATTTCCTGTTTAACGTATGGCAATGATCATGTGTTTCCCTTTGGAAGAAGTATTATGGCCCATCGTAATAAACTCAGATTCAATGGCATCAGTGAAATGCTTGAGAATGATTGCTAATATCTCATCCCTACAATGCTGAACATTAAGAGCACCATTCCAATCGATGTACGGATTAATATATTTATTGAAGAAGATACTTGCAGCACAGAACATTCCTGGACCCTTAATGTTCAGCCATACCATGTAGCCACATATGATATGACCAACATAGAAGTTGAAATATCTGTAGATTCATTTAGAATTTTCTTTACTAATGGTTTTGGTTCACATAAAATTCAAATATTCATAATGGAAAGATTTTGATACAACAGTCGCTTGGCTTACTAATGGAGGTGCCAAACTCTAGAATCATGGATGCTGGAAAGAAATACAAATGATTGTTAAAAGGTTAAAATTCAAGTAACTTATGTACATATTTAAAATATATTGAAATACTCAAACGATCAATATTGTTTAGTACACAACTAAAATCTTTATTCCAAGACTGATTAACGATCTTAAAAGGCACTCACTCTATATGGTTCAACGTCGATTCACGTCATCCTCAGGAGTAAATCGACGATGAAATTGTAGATTGACTTTTAATACCATTGATCAGTCTTAGAATATATATTTTAATTGTGTACTAAACAACATTGAACGTTTGAGTATTTTCTTTTTACAAATGAATGATTTGGAACCCAAGCAAGTAAAAAATTATAAAACATAATTAATCTGAAGATTGTTAAAATTCAAGGAACTTGTGTAAATATTTAAAATATATTAAAATACTCAAAACGATCAATACTGTTTAGTCCACAATTAAATTGCAAAAACAGATTATACTGTTATTTTGTAAATTATTTTTGTGAAAAGCTTTAAAAGATATTGTATTGATTATCTATTTGTATGTTAATATGTTGATATTACATAATATTATGTAAGAATGTGTATGTTGATATCTATAAATTGGGACGATTGATCTCATATTTGGATAACGTCGAATATGCACAAAAATTGACAGATTTAACTTATTTGAAAATATTTTGACAATTCGTTCAAGAAGTTTGCCTACGTGAAATATTGTGTAAAAGAATTTCATAGCCAAAAATTAAAAGTAATCAACTGTGACATTCTCTGAGAAGAGGAATGCTTTGAAGTTTTGCAAATTTTGGTACAATTTTATATTCAGCCATACTTGTTTGTAGTTTTAGCAGCGAGTATGTGACCATATTTAGTACCCCTGAAACTTTACTCTATTTAACTAAATACCCTACAGCTACGAAAATTCTGTTAGGTTTTAAGTTACTTGCTTTAACGAATTAAATTAAAGAACTGATCATTATATACTGAAGAGTAATTATAAAACTCCAGAGTGAGCGAAACGCATTGTCTTCAATGGATATGGTGAATGTAGTTTGTTTCGAATATTACTGCTATACATTCTTCTAATACTTAAAAAGTCATAAGGAACTCGATAAAGAATGTAGTATTTAAAATATACTTATGACAAATGTAATTGTAATCATGCTTCTCCAGCTTGTAAAAAGCGTTCACACCATAACAATGTTTATCTATCTTTTATATGTTACTTTGGTACAATAAAGTGTTTAATATCAAATAGTATTACTATTATTATTTTAAATATGTATTTTGAATTGTATTACCTCACCAATCACAAAACAAAAAATATATCGCTCTAAAAAGAGATGACAGAGGGCGCTGAATTTTTTAAACATCCATACCTTTAGGCCCTACATTAGTTTTAAATTGTTTCTTCTGAGACTAAACTATTAACTGAAGTATAGAATTGTTGATCACTAACTTTATTAGTACTTACATAATTTAAAGTTAGAATTAAATACATTACTTTATACCACTGAAGACATAGTCAAAAACAAAAAGAAAGTAAGTTCAGTTGCGCTAAATATGAGTACTATTAATTAATTATTAGAATAGAAATGATATACTATTGTTACCAACCACGCATGTTAACCGTTACTTTTGTAAATCAATCACCAATTGTGACCAAATGTTATTGTTACGTATTTAAAATTACAGGCTATAGTTTAGACTTAAGAGTGGAATGTACTACTGTTAGTATTACTACATTTATATAATTTACATCAAATTGCTTAATTCACAATCTAATGAAACATCAAACTTATCTTTCATTTTCAAGAACTTCGTTTACTCTGCTTTAAAAATGAAAATGTATTGCAATTTGCATAGCTAACATCAGTTACAACTTACGTATTTTAAAATTACTGTCATACTGAATACCACAAACTGAAAAAGGATTTAAAGAACTTGCATTCCATTTTCATTGTATTAATATCAAAAACTGTGTGCATTAGACATACGTCCTGTAGTATGTGCATGTACTTTTTAAATTTAATGAATTTGTACGAGGTCTGCCTGTACTGGTTCCTCAAATTGTTATACGTTTTTGTTTTATTATCTGCATCTATATATAAAATTGACTGTTAATGTTATGTATTCTGTATATGATTACTTTTGAAAATGTTTATGTATCAGACTAAAATGAATACTATTAAGTATAGTGTGTTTATGGTAAATTTTTAAGCAGTATATAGATGGAAATCTGATGTCAGTGATGGTTTGTACCATTTTTGAAGAAAGGATGCGTGCCTTCAAAAACAAGTACAAGGAAGAAAATTCAGAATTCATAAAATATTTTTGAGGAAAATTTACAAGACCACCTTTTATGTTGGTGTTTCTGCTCAAATGAACAAATATTTATGGAATAATAACGACTACAAATACGTAAAATTATATTTTAAAGAAAGTCTGTAGATGACAGTTCTAGAAAATTCACAGCTCATTTAAAAATTTCATGATAGTTCATGAACTTGTCTGAGATTTTGGAACTTTGAGCTATAGAGGTCATACAGAAAATTCAAGGTATATCAGCTAGTTTGGCGCTTTAAAACCAGAGGTAAAACAGGCATATTTCTTAAACTAGCTTAGAAGTCAAATAGAGAGAGAAATAGTCTTTGACCTAAAGAGATAGAAAATACATGTTGCCTATGGTACTAAAACTAGCAAAGAAACTTGAATAAAGAAAATGTGTAAAGATGACCAGGGCCATGCCCAGATATTAATTCCTATTAAACATACTATGGAAGTTGCTTACAGTGACAGTACATATTATATTTCCATCTATGTACTTGTTAGAAGTTTACATATTTGTATATAGTTAGATGCAACAAATATAAACTGATTATGAACTTGTTAAAAAATAAAAGAAGCCTATAAAAGAAAAACAAAGAAGGCTAATAAAAGAGATTCCACCTGGCAAGAGCCAGGCAACACTGTTTTGATGAGTGAATATTGGCAGATATCCTTATAAAAAAAATAATTAAATTACATTCATATATTGCAGGACATAATTTTATATTGTATTTTAAGGTAATTAATACAATTATAATAATTAAGTAATATATTTGAAAAATTGAATGGAAATTGGAATACATTTGTAATAGTTGTATCAAAGAAAATAACTTATAAATAATCAAGTTTTAATATCTAAATAAGATAAATGATGAAATAAATATTCAAACATATAAACCTATTAGTACGATGAAATGAATGTTGTTTAAGAGTGAAACAAGTAGTAACATCAAAATATTATTATGTACATAATCTGACACACTGAGAAGATATGCCATAAATCCTTGTATATAGTTAGCACAATTGTTGAAGGTTAAATTTTAAGAAATTCATTAGACTGTTTTTGTATGGCACAGTCTAATTGTTAGATCATGCTCTGTTATAGGATGATTTATTTCCTCTAGTTGTTAAAATTTTGACAATGTTTCAAACATTTCATTGCTATTATTCTGATACACATAGTTTGTAGACACTTACATAGAGCCAGCAGAGTTTTCAGGTGGTAAGTTTTAAACAATTTGCTAGACCACAGGCACTTGTAGTTATACACTAAAAGGAATAGAAGTACAGCAGGTTAATTCCAATTTAACAGTCTACTGCTATGCAAGTACTATAGTAGTAAATGTTGAGCTGTGCAGGCAACTTAAAATATGGAAAACAAGGGGCCATTTGATCCTAAAAGACTGTTTTTGCAAGGCCATCTTTCAGAAAAATAAAAACTTGTGCCTACTTTTTTTTCAGGAACTTTAGGATGTATTTATGGACATACAGATTACTAGTTAAAGTAATTATTTCTGTATAAGTAATCAGTTAGAACTCACTTTTAAGTTGAACTATGGTACATAGTTTTGATTTTGGTCCTTTTATCTAAGAAAGGATACTGACTTATTAAAAAGGGTTCATAAGAGGGGTACTAGATGATTACAGGCATTGAAGGATTATTTGATGGTGGATAGCTGAATATCTTATTTTTTTATGATAAAAGAATGGTAAGAGATGATCTTACTGAAGTAAAAGTTTGGGGGATTGTTAAGATTAAGACCCTTGAGTTGTAAAGGCAGTAAAATGAAAGAATAAGAGTTTATGGTTTGGAAAAGGCAGAGGAGGCTTTAGTTAAGACTTCTTTTTTTTTCAACAGAGTGATTAGTTTATGGAATGAATTGCTTTCAGCAGTAGTGAAGACTAGTGCCATATAAAATATTAGGGGGAAATTAATTTCTTCAAAATAATGAGTGGTTTTAATTTCTGTGGGGCTGCAGAGACAGTCTTAAAGAAACAAATGGTCTCTTGTCTGTATGTTATGTTATTAAACTAGTTATTTCTTATATATGAGTGGTTTTAATTTCTGTGGGGCTGCAGAGACAGTCTTAAAGAAACAATGGTCTGTATGTTATATTATTAAACTAGTTATTTCTTACATATATATATATCTTTCTTTCCTGTAAGTTGTACAAAAGAGTCATGCCTTTCCCTGTTGCATTGTTAAACGGTACTGGATGTGATTGGTGTGATAGCATACATCAACTTTTGATGCTTGCTTCAGGAATAACAATCAACAATAATTATTTTTTGTAAATAAAATTATGTTTTGCATTGGAAGGAGATGGAGCACATTTAAGGCCAACAGGGGGCCTTTTATTCCATCAAACTTTACCCTCCCCTAAACTTTAAAAAAAAAAAAACCTAAAAGACCAGATCTTTTCATTTAATATTTATCAAGGCAATCCATTCCAAAGGTCAACCACCTTGTTAGAAAAATTAAGTTGTCTTAGTCGAGGATAGCTCCTATACTGCCTATCTTTATATTTGTTTCTCCTTTTCATACCATTAAGTATGAAAAACATGGTGCATTAACACTATCGCTTTTCTTAACAATTTCAAACCCCTCAATCAGATTACAAAAAAATAAAGCATTACAAAGTGTAAGATGACAAAGGGCAGGGTGATAATGTTAGCATTTACAGTTACGAGCTGAATACATTTGTTGTTTTCTGTTATTTTTATGATAGCAGACTGTACATAATGGTGAAACTATTATACTACCTCACATAACATAATCTACAGACAACGAGGGACCATTTGGCCCTTCAAAGTTATTCTTGCACATCTACCTTTGGGAAAAGTAAAGATTTTAACCCACCCTTTTCAGGAAGTCATTGATTTTCCTCTTAAACTCATTTAACGTATTAGCTTCCACCATTGCTGATGGCAACTTATTCCATAGATCAGTCACCTGGGTATAAAAATAAATTGTCATATTAACTGAAGCATAGCTTATCTTTTCAAGTCTTAAACTTTTGTTCTCTCATCCTATTATCTTCAGAATATTGCACAAAGAAATTGGGGGCTTAGATCCTGTTTATCTCCCAAATAATCTTGTAAACTTTAAGAAAACCACCACCTTTTAATGGGCACACATTTAAATAATGTTCTATGACAAAAAAAAAAGAGGATGTATTATTTGAAAGTGAAGCTTAGAAGTCCGTAAAATTTAGTTTCAATAACAGTGAGTGCCCTGTAATAATTCTGTTACTTGTGAAGTGAGAGGTTTGTTCTGATATTTCTTGATTTAATGAAACAAAGCCATGTCTGGTTGTAGAAAACCAAAAAATAAATGCATATGGAAGTTTTTAATTGCCACAAGCATTCAGCTGAATAAGTACTTGTGGCTGTATAATAATAAAAAATGTCCAACTTGTGAGGAATGAAGTTAGCAGGTGCAGGCATCTTTTGATAATTATTCATTACATAATCATAGCATGACACCTATTGTCAACTAATTATTACATTCAACACGTGTAACTTGCATTTCATCTTCGTTACTTGTCCAGTGTTAATGAATTGTCATTTGTGATGTCTTATGTATCAATAAACAGTTCCTGAGCTATTGTAGACAAACTACTGCACTGAACAGGCAACATTGTTGCACTAGGAAAGGATCTTTTTACTGGCAGACTATAAATACTTACTGAGGTGAGTGCGTTAACATGTGTAATGTGTGTTTAGTAATGTTTTTGTCTTCAAAGTTAATGTCACATATCCAACGAGCATGGTTTGTTCTTTGTGTTATATCTTATCAATAAATAGTTCCTGAGCTATTGTAGACAAACTACTGCACTGAACAGGCAACATTGTTGCACTAGGAAAGGATCTTTGTACTGGCAGAGTATAAATACTCACTGAGGTGAGTGAGTTAACATGTGTAATGTGTGTGTAGTAATGTTTTTGTCTTCAAAGTTAATGTCACATATCCAACGAGCATGGTTTGTCCTTTGTGTTGTGTCTTATGTATCAATAAACAGTTCCAAGGAATTCACAAAATCTGCATTATTTGTCGAGGCTACTGAAGATGACGTAGGGCACTGGACGAGGAAAATTTTTGTGCAAGGAAAAGATCTTGCCCTACACATCCTGTGGTTTGGGGAGGAAGGGGGAATTCATATGAAGCATCAAACCAATGACATTAATTAGTCACGCTGTCATTCTTTTGATTCCTGCATTAGCAGCAAGTAAAGCAATCCAAAACAGGGTAGGCATATTTGATAGTGGAACCAGAAGCATTTAATCACTCCGTTCTTAGTATGTCACAACCTTGCATCAACTTGCCATTACTAGATTAACAGATAGACTGTTGTTGTTCGAAAATACCTTTCACAGTAGCTGTCCACTTAAAGACTACCTAGCCATAAACAGTTAGCAGGAAACCTTAACATAGGGAATTCACACCATACTCTCTACACTTTGTGGCCACAGGTGATAGTCAAATCTTACTATTCGGGTTGACAGTGGTTGGTGTTGATAAGCTACTTTCCCCTCTAGTCCAGTGGTATTCATTAGAAAATTGCCAAGGGCTAATTCAGATATAGAAAATGTTTAATAGGGCTGCAAGAATAATCATATGTATTACACCTAGATGGTGCTATATTTTTTAAATGTACCTCAGCATTACGATGAAGTTTTTAAAATTCAAGTTAAAAATAATTAAAATAGAAAATAAAGATTAATTATACTTACATGGCTCTATTTTTGAAGTAGAGGAGCAAAATCTGTGAGTAATGACTAGAAATTTTCAGTGCAAGCATGAACAAGTGCACATGACTAGTGGTAGGTAGTTAACAGAACTCAAACCTCGCAGTGGAGTGCACACTAACTTGTTTCAAAAAATTATTTATTACATTGATAACTGTCTTGTTGAGGGCTGCAATAAAAGTAAGCATGGGACTCATAGGAATACCAAGGCTTTAGTCTATCATTTCAAATTAAAGATGGCTAGTGCAGATAACTCGTGTAGCTTTGAGCAACATTCAACAAAAACAAACGTCATTCTGATTGTGGCCAATTTTTAACACTTTACCTCTCTTTACGTTTGTGCACATAATTCGTTTGTGGTTGTGATTGTCAGTAACAGTTAATTAAACAAGAAAATATTGCATCTCCAACATTTCTTTGATAACTGTTTATGAAAGAGTTGTTATATTTTTGAGATTTGAAAACTGCTGTGCTAAATAACAATTTATACTAATTATTAAAATAACAGCCAAGATGACAGATAGCAATGACCGAAGAATAATAATTCAGTAAGTAGATGTGAAGAAGGGGGTAATTAACAAAAATGAAATGAGTAACTCAAAATTTGTTTAATCGTAAAGAAAACCTATAAGATGCTTTCCCTGATGTTCATCGTTATGTCCTTGCACTCTTGTCACATGACTACTCCCAAAAACCAGGTTATAAAAGAAAAATCACACTGTCAAAAAATGTATAAAATAACATGACCCAATCTTAATTTGACTAGTTTAACTTTTCCATTGTAACAAAAGAGCAAAATTTTCATTTATTTTTAAATTTATCTGATTCTTTCAGAAAGTGCCATTATTAAAAACTCATCATTATGTTGTTTCACATCATCTTTACCATATCACCTTGCCCTTCCAAACTTGTGTCTCCGTTGAGTTGTAAGAATAAGCCACTTCTCCCTAAATTTTGAGTCCAGGTGTTATAATATGTATATTCAATAAAGTAACGGATGTATAGTTGTTTCCATCTTTCATCAGATCTATTACATATTTTACAGTGTCATCAATAAAGGTGAAAGAGTAAATTTTATATCCCATCAAATAACGTTTACACGTGATGTGTTGTCTCCAACTCTGAATAATAGGTAACACTAACTTATTCGACTTGTGTAAAAAAATCTAAAATAAGAAGTTTATTCAAAAAAAAGCTAGCAATAGAGCATAAAGGATGAATAAGTTTTAAACCTTTATAATAATGGGAGTTTTATGTTCCTAAGATGTGTTCACTCAAACAAATTAATTTTAAATGCAACGTAAAATAAACATTTATCGAGGATTTTTTGTACCTTGTACTTACATGAACAAAATTCACATATGTATTATCTTTAAAAGTTGTGTTGTTTCACTTAATTATGTTTTGATAATAAAAATATAATAATATAAGTGGCTTTTTGCTATGTAGTATTATTATAGCATATTTTAGCAGTGATTGTGGCTTAGACTTTCAATACATTTAATTGTTTGCTAAAGATATTGCAACACCTACATATTTGTATCGCTAAATTGCACAAATTTTTGTGTGCTAGGGAATTTGGGATTACTTGACTGTTGGATGGTATTGTATAGGTTCGGCACTTAACTTACATTGAGACAGTTGCGTACAATTATAGTCTTGTGGTTGTCACTACTGTATGTATTTTTATATGATGATAAAAAATTGTATTGTTAATATAACTACTAGCAAGAAAATAAAATGTAAAACTTATATTATTGTGTTTATAAGATTAAATTGAATTTCAAAGAAATTATTGCAAGGCTGTCAGCTCAGCATTAATTATGAGTATCAGTGTATACTTCTTTAATAGTATATCCATATGCTTTATATTGTTGGTAATACAGGAAATGTCTCAAGGAGAGAACCTGGAACATCGATTTTCGGGAAGTTTTGATTCCTTTTATGATCATGACTTCACAGCAGAAATCAATACAAAAATGACAGTCCCTCAGAAAATTAGTTTCATGGAGGAGCCTCTCACCACTGTCAATCAACCAGTTACAGTAGATGACCCAAAAAATCTTTTTATGCATGTTCCTGAAAGGATACTAGTTGTAGGTAAAGTTATTAACATTAAATTTTGTGATGAATATTAGAGACTGAGGTGTTTAATCCTTACAAAACCAGCTACATACAATGAACGACTACAACTGTATTGCTAAATGTACTCCAGTAAGTACAGAGAAGTGGGACAACTTCATAATCATTCAAAATATTTACGTTTACTTTTATCTCAACACAAAAATAAGTACTCCACGGTTGAGTATGAGAAATTGAATGTTTATCATTTGGTAGTGTTGTGTCAGCTACATTACTGTTCATGTGGGTAAAAATCAAAAATATATATATTTTCCTTAGAACAAATAGGTGGCGCATACAGAATATTTTATTAGCAGTTATATATATATAAGAAAATAGTTATTTTTACCAATCTCAAACACACATTTTTCATGTGTTTTTGTTCTAATGTTTCAGTGGTTTGTCCACCTAATTCAGCTTTCATACAAGGAAAAGCAAGTGTGATTATTATGACAAAACATTTTTCTGCTTGTGTTTAAAAGGTTTACAGTAAATAAGTTGAAAGCTGTGTCATACATTATTTTTAAAATTATATTTAAAAAAAGTTTTTTTTTCACAAAATAAATTATCATAAACAAAGAATAACTGAGAAATTATGATTTCCATTTTACTTTTGCCTACTTGTGTTTTGAAAATGTGTATGAAGTAGCATGTAAGTAAAAGAGCTATTTGACATGATCTATGGAGAATAAGACATTCAAACCATTCATTTTCTTTAACAAATAGTATGTATATTGACCATTTTGTAAAAGTTCAAGTCAGAAATATCATTGTACTCGAGATAGGTAGGTTCTGAACATTTTTTCTATGTAAGTGGACATTGTCTTTTGTAAGCATAAGGGAAATAGTCTTAACATTTTGTGGGTTTTTTTTTAAATACAGAATAAAATATAAACCAAACTTTATTCAGCATCAAAATGACTTAAACATCAGTGTTCAGTTACATCTTGTTTGAATCTATTACTTTTTAGTCATCAGTTTATTTATGTGAACTGAAGCTACAAGAGATGCACACAGATATTTTACGTTGTCACAAATTTTGGTTTATCTGTGTACTACAGTATCATACACTGCCGTAACATATTCAGTTTTGAAAGACTCGTAACGTTCCTGCACACCTTTATGAAAACATTTTCTTATTTTTTGTGGTGAAAAATATTTATTAATTAAATGTATTGTAAATGTATGGTTCAGTTTTTTTTTATTTAAAAGTATGGTTCTGATAATCAAAGAGTAAACAGAATAATGCTAAGAAAACACGACTCTTCTACACATACGTATAAAAGTGTTCTTTGGTGTAATCTGTCGCTGAATGTTTGCATTAGAAAATATTTTCTTAAATGTAGTCATAGCATTAAATTGAATTCATTGGATTATAACGTTTTTGAAAGACGCTACATTTGACTGTAACGGCATCTGCTTTTAGGAGGTAATCACCATGTGGAAGGAAGAGAACCTTTCCCTGAAATGAATATTGAGTGCAGTTTTCTGGATGAACAAAAGTCTGATGTCCATCTAAACACTCCTCCGCATACCTTGACCTTAGGGGAACATCACTTTCCTACCATATTTGAGGAGGAGTCGGGTGGAACTCAACAGAAAAATCATAATGGACAAATAGATATAGATATTTTCCCAAAGAAATTAGCCCACTCCAGGTATGGCTGTCATGTAACAAATAATATTTGACTGAAATGAACCTTGTTTTTAGTTGTTTTGTATTTATCGTACAAGGTAACTCATATTTGAAGTTATGTCTTAAGTGATTGGAAAAGTACATTTGATGTTAATATCTTTGCTGTCATGGACTCATAGTGGTCCTTGGATCACAAGCTGAGAACCATGGATCTATGCACATAAACAAAATTATAAAAGGATCATGCTTATCCCTACCCTTAGATAATTGAATTTTTGTAGTATTAATCCTTAACCCTAATGAGATATCTTCTATAACTAAAGACATTGAGTAAGTTGCTAGAGAGAGAGAGAGAGAACTTAGTTGTTATTTTTCACGAGTTGCTGGGCAGTAGAGAAATGCCAGACAACTGGAATAGTTTCTGTAATGCTAAAGAATATCCAAAAAGTTAAGAGTTCTCTTTTACTTTTGTTAATGGAAGCTAATATTATCCGATTGAAATGTTCAATAGAATATCATAACTTTAATTTCATACTGAGTAAAGCTAAGATGCTGTTAAGGACTTGTACAAGTTTTATAATTACTTGCTGTTTATCGGGTTAATGTATGTTATACTCTTCATATGAAACTATATGGTTGTCTCATTCTTTTTATCTGTTAATTTAGCTTAATTTCTGCCATGTTTAAATAATTTATACTTACTAGCAGAAATACCCAAGGTTCTGGGCAGGTTTAACTGCTAATTTCTGCAAAAGGCTATTGGACCTGTGGCCCAAAGACAGGCCTGCAACGTTTTCTGGAATTGTCTGACAGCTCCATAACAATGTACTCCTATTTGACATTCAATAATGTTCACCATCCGTGCGAAAAATGATTTTATTGACGTTTTACTTTAAAAATGAGCTATCATCACAGCATTACATCACAGAATAGATTTTATTGAAGTAGATGCAGTTATCAATGAAAGTGTCTTGCTTTTCTGTTGCAACTCTCGTGACATTTTCACTAAAGAGAAACATAATTTTAAGTTTGTTTTTGATTGTTTTATATTTTAAACTTATTCATTTTTTGCAATTTTTTATTGCTTAAATCTGAAACAGCATTTTTATGGAAATTTCAATTGTTTTATTTATTGCTCAGCTATAAAAATACTGCCTAGATATAAAAATATTAACCAGTTATGATTGATGTGGCAGTTTTCGAGATTAGATTGTTTAGCCGTATACATCGCAAGCTCCGTTATAAGATTACCTGTAAATTTTTTGAAGTCGTCAAATTAGTGGGAAAGCAGATACTGAAGAGAATGCTGTTTTCATTTAGAAAATGTTTAATGACTTTGATCAAACACAGATATTATCAATATTGATGAGTATGTTTATATATACGCAAAATAAACATTGAAAAGACTTGCTTGGTATCATAAAACAGATAATGTTAAGAGAAACATAAAACCTTTGCATAAATGCTTTACTTGTTGATTAGAATTAAATTTCTAAAGTCTAAGAGTCGGTTATTGTTGCTGTTTTATAAAGGAGGGTTTTCACACTGCTAAAGGACTGAAAAAAAAGAGCTAGTAGAGTTGATAAATATGTGAATTTCAACAACGAGAAGCTTAAATAATTGTTGTTTTAGCTGAAGTATAGTGAAATAGGAATGATTTTGTCATTTGGAATTACAGTCTATTTTGGTAGGTTACTAATTTTTGTACTGTTAATGTACATACAATCTTTGTTAAACTTGTTTATAAGGAGATTATTTTCCCGTAGAATTGCCATCTTGTAGATTAATTTGTCTTAAGAAGTGAGGTGTGCTAATAGTTTAGATTTTTTACATTTTTTGTTAGAAGTGAATATGTATTGTTTAGGGGTTAGAGGTAATGCTAATGGTCTAAGTGGTTTCCTTTTGTTTGTTTTTAAGATTTCATCTACCCTTTTCACAACCATCTGATGGACTAGCAATAAAAGAAACCGAAGAAGAAGTTGCTCTTCTTCGTAACCAAGTTCGTCACTTGAGTCGCCGCATGCTTGCAGTTGAACAGGAGAACCAACAGAAACAGCAAAGAGAAATTATTTTATATGCAATGAGTGCACTGTATTTTCTGTTAAAAGGAATACTGTGGCTCCATCGACATTGGTGATTTGTTTATTTTGTAAATTGTCTTCTAATCTGAATACTTGTAGTATACCAGTGTTCTTAAACCAGAGCAGCAGAAACCAAAACTACAGCTAAGCGTTACACTCTAGAAGCCAGTATTGACAGATTACAGTAGTATCAGTTTTTAATGCTGAACATTTTATGAAGGAAGGAAAGGAAAGGTTGTTTTAAGTGTTTTATAAGATTTAAGTCTTTCTTCATATTTTTAGCCTAAACAAGTGTTTTGTTGTATCAAAATCAAATAGAGATAGAGGCAATGTTAGTGTACATTATAATAGATGGTGTGTTGTTTAGGTTTAAAAAAAAAGATGGTTTGAATTTATGAGTTGTCTTTAAATTTGTACATAAGCTACAAAATAGTTCCGTCAAATGTGTAATGTTGGACTACCTTTTGTTTATATTGTAAATGTGCAAGAATGTTACTTATAAATTAATTGTAGAGGTTCATCTCCAATAGATAAAACATGACTGGAAATTATTCATGTTCACACAATTGAAAGAGGTATATTGTTACTGAATAAAAGACTGATGAAATCTGATCATAAAAGTTGTTTACCCATTTTTATATGAATTTTGTGTTTGATAAGCTGAATCTATTTGAGGAATGGGACACAAACACATTATAGTATTTTACCTATGAAATGGTCAACTTACATATCTCCTCGGCATTTCTGTTCATTTGTCTTAATATGATCTAGTAGGTTTTGGATGTATTATCACTTTCCATGTTCTGGATAGGGCTCTATTACTATTTATGTCCTTTCTTTTCTTCACTATGAAATCTTCCCTGACAATAAGAACAGAGCTTGCATTCTGGTTATCAGAGGTCTTGTTGTCGGGTGCTCTTGATAAACTTTATGGTGTATCACAGTTATTCCAATATTCATTAAGAATTCCATTAATTTCCTATTTACGTCTTGTTACTGGTTTGTCAATCTGTTAGAACCCAAGCTAAAGTGCCCTCTTTCTTCCTGCATAGGAAGCACTAACAGCTGAATGTCGGATCTCAATAAGTTTTATTTCAGAATTATCTAGTCCATGAATTGGAACACTCACCACTGGACCATTATAGGTGTTCTGTAGTCTAAGACTTTTTCCATTCATTCCATTTTCTTACTTTGATTAAACTTTAGTATAATATTTTGGCTCTTTTAGCAGCTTCTTGGAATATAGGCAGCATCACAGCCTTATGGGTGAGCTTTCTTGATCTTTCCATATTCAATAATAGGTCTTAGGTTGGCCTTCAGATGCTTGTGTCATACTAAGAGTTAATTCCTTCCAGATTTCTTTCCTCAAGGCTTCCCAGCAAACCTTTAAAAGTCGTATAAGTGCTCAAAGAATTGTGTATTTACAGAAATAGAATTTTTTGCTCTTCATTTAAAACATAAAATTCATTTCAATAGAAAAATCCATGAGTGTCTGCTTCAGAAATATCGTATTATACCTCAGAGTGACTTGTGAAGTGAAGAGTTACAGAGTAAGAAAGATTATTGTCTGTTTTTAGGTAGAAGGTGTTTGAAATACATATTTGTATTTGGTTATATGGGCCATAATAAATCATAATGTGGCACCTCTAGAAAAGAGGTTTTTTTCTAAAAAGTAACCTGTATATTGCAACATGTAATTTGTCAAATATAGCCTTTATTTTAACAACTGACAGCAGCAGACACTGTTGCGAGGTTTTTCTCCATCCTTCTAGGCCTCTTCCTGAGAGTTTTTTCTGCTAGTTTTCTCACCTGTGAATCCCCCCCCCAAAAAAAAGGTAAAAATCAACATAGCCCTCCTCCAGAGGTACATATTCCATCATTCCTCATTGACTGCACATAGATAAAATGGAGGTTTGTTACTTGTTATCTGTAATAATGTATTCCCATTTCAAGTGTAATTTTAATATCACAAAATATCTGGAAAGGGTCAGTGTTCAGGATGCACCCTTTAATTTGGAGAGTTAAAACATACATGTCAATAGTAATGAATTTCTCTGAAATGGATACAGAACCCATCACGGGGTGGTGCTCTGGGCATATTCTTGCATGTCCTAGATAAGGCATGGTGTTTATTATGGGTTGTTGGTATTAAGGATACTCTCTTGCATGGCATAAATGGTATATATCATCTACTTTTGATGAGCATTGAAAGGTTATGGGAGAACATAAGATCTTGGACAAGTTCATTTTGACTCGATTCAGAAAATAACTCTCCCAGTGACTTTCTTCGAGTTAACCAATGAGAGAACTTCTTTTATCTGACACTTACAAAAAATCATAGTGTGTTCTGGATAGGACACATCACCTGTTTTTGCAAGAACTAGAGACACTAGGGAGAAGGTAGAATCCCTAATAAGACTAGTTGAACCATGTAGGGCAGTAATCTCATGAATCTTCTCTGGTCCACCACTGCAGTATTTTGGGTAAGCTGAGAATTACCAGAAACCAATTTTAAACTGTTTGTAACATAAGTTTTTTTTTCTTCTATTTACTAGTAAGTGCCCATTCTAGGTAATAAATGGAATCTCATCTCATGCTACATTACCAACACACACATAAATAAATAAATATACTATTTGCTACATCTTTTGTTCTGCACCAACTTTTATCGTTATATATAAAAAATTGAGTTTCATTATTTGCAACTGAACCTACTGAAACTAGAATATTTTAGTTTTTGAACTAAAAATGCCATTTTAAGTCCCAGAGTTTCTGAAACGTTCATAGGATAAAAAAATAATCATCACTTAATTGATTTCAAATTACCAACAATATCAAAAATGTCTCCAGGAATGTAAAAATTCCTTGAATGTTATAAGTGTGCATATTACTTATGTACATCCAACTACCTATTGTTCAGTAAAGATATATTGATTTTACAATAGTGGGTGTAAGTCATCTAATCACACACACACCCAAAGGACCTTTGCTCTTTTTTCATTTTACATCAATGACATAGATGAAGGAATAGTCAATAAATTACTGAAATTTGCAGATGATATTAAGATCTATGGTGTTGCTATCGGTGAAGAGGATTCTGCCGGTTTACAAAAGGATTCAGATCATTTAGTGAGTTGGGCAAATAAATGGCAGGTGGGTTTTAATTATAATAAATGCATGTGGATTATCATACTTTGAATTATAAAGTATAATTTGGATGGAAATAACCTTAATAGTGTTAAGAAGGAAAGGGATCTTGGTGTAATAGTCAATCAGTCTCTAAAGCCATCCAAGCAGTGTGCTGTTGCCAGTGTTAGGTTGTATGTACGAAAATATTGAATATAAGTCTAAAGAGCTTATAATTTCATTTTACAGGTCACTGGTTAAGCCACGTTTGTAATATTGTGTTCAGTCTTGGGCTCCTTACCTTAGAAAAGGCATTGAATTGTTGGAAATAGTGCCTGGAATGGAGGGGTTGTCATACAAGGAGAGGCTGAAATCTCAAATTGTTTTCACTTGAAAAAAAAAAAAGAGTTAGAAGGGGGATCTGATTGAGGTGTTTAAAATTGTAAAGGGAATTGATAGTGTTGATGCATCAAC